>NW_017385987.1:3336621-3496499 GCF_000237925.1 Schistosoma mansoni | reverse complement strand
TTCCTGGGAAGTCTAGTGAGAAGCAGTAACCGGTGGAGTTCAATCAGGTCTGTTGGGACCATCAACTTACTGATGACATTGGTGAATTGTTGCTCAATTCCCTGGATTGGTTGAAGTTAGACATTAATACCGTTGGATGCCGGCTCAGTGGTTTAGTTATTTGTTAATTTATTCACAATTTCTTACCAAAAATTACTTGAATTTGAAATACAAAATCAACATAATGAAAAATAACCTGATTGAAAATTTTGAACTATGAAACTTGAATAATCACGCAAAAGTAGTTAAAAACTATGTACCATTCTCAGTTTAATAAACACTTCATGATAATCAAGTTATCATAACAGATATTACCATATTACAATGGATCAAAGTTCTCAGTATACTTTCAAAACTAAGCATATCTTTAAGCAGCTTATAAGCGATTAATTTCGACTTAATTCTTATTAAATAAAGTCATAGAAACCTAGCATCATATTTTTTGTGAAAAATGTTGATTAGTCAAAAGTCTAAAAGTGGTGAGTGACCTATAGCCTGAGGTGACAAGTGTCTGATAACGCGATCGTAATTCAACCTTTCTACTTTATCCGAGATGAGACTATAATTATTATCTATGATAACTGTAACTAACTGATAATTAGAACTGACCGATGTAGTAACACAGTAAGTTTTTGAGATTAATTTTTAAAATATTTATTATGATTGCTATATGAAGTGACTAACGGTTAAATCATCCTATCTGATAAGGGAAACACAAAATAAATAAAACCTATGATAAGGCATAAAAACTTATCACCTGATAGTTAGTTCTACGACTATAACTTCATTGAACACCAAAAAAATTGTATGTTCCAACTATTCAAAAAAGATTTTCGATTACAACAATATTGGGTTGCTCTTAACAAAAGCCTGTAGTAAGTTTTATCATTTATTAAAACATTATTTTAATTGCTTGTAAATTCATTTCTATTTCAATAAATCATTTATAATCATCTGAAGGGGTTTTGTGGATATTTAGTATTTTCATAGTTAAGTGTTCTGGCGCGAGACTGGTAGGTCCTGGGTTCGAATCTCGCGCGGGCGAGGTCGTGGATGCGCACCGCTGAGGAGTCCCACAATCAGACGAAACGGCTGTCCAGTGCTTCCAGGTTTTCCTTGGTGGTCTAGCTTCAATTGACTCACGCTTGCAACTATGAAAGTCATTTATACTTAATATACTTTTTGCTCCTTGATTATGAATTCGGAATAAACATGAATTCTTAGAAAACTTGTTAAATCTCGTTTATTTTACTGAATACTATAGTGCTATGGTTTTAAAGATAATAAGAAACGGTAAATATAAAATACAATTATAAACAATTTTCAAATTTCGAAGAGAAATTCTAACCGGAGTAGTACTGTTTAACATTGAATGATTATTCAAGTAGATAATATAAATACATTAAATAAGACGTTCCATTTAATTTGCTGTTGCCCATTGTGTTAAGGATAATGTTGTCGAATAATATAATGAATAATAATCACTGAATATGCAAACCGTTTCAGATCATGGAACTGATGTATACAGTATGCTGGACATCGCAGATATCTATGAGTTTTCTGTTTAACGAAACGAGCATTCTTAGAGCCCGATATCCAATAAGATAATAAACCTAATTCCTAGTTTTTTTAAAGATAAATAAAAAAGGTTTTTTCTGATACTGTGAGATGAGTGGTCCAAAAATGAAATTATCGTTGTCTTTCCGAACAACACCATCAAATAAACCTCGAAATACAGCAACCTACTGAAACTTTCTCCTAAGTTGCTCACAGCTTATCCTGATCACGTAAGATATGATTATTACTGTCAATTTTTCTTTGACTCCGAGAATTAATTTCAATTATCTTTCTGCCTGACCTGACTAATGATCTTATAGTTGTTTGCCAATTCTCTGATTGGCTTAAATTAGTCCATCTCAGCAAGTCAGTGCTAAGTTTCGACTTATTTCCTGACATTCTCAATTTTTATGTTTGATTACATAATTATAGTCAACCAATCTTGAAAAAAATCAGCGAATTTATGTCCTAACATCGAAAGCGAAAAGAATGAATTCTTTGTTGTCACAATCTCGACAAGATATTTTATAAATGATATTTAACTTGTCTTACTGTGTCTACAGTTTCGACAGTAAACATCAGAAAGATTTTGTCTTGTTATGATCCACACCTATTGATACAGGATATAATCTGTTTGCTGGTTTCATATTCGATAACAAGTTGGTTAAGCTTCTTTTGCTGAAAGTGTGTAAGCAGTTGTTCTTCCAAAAGCCAGGAGTAAAGTTACTATTTCCTAATTTCTCTCTATGGCAGACGCACTGATATTTCCCATTATTTTTATTGTGAATGATTTATAAATAATCAACATTATCAGATTTATATTTTCTCCATTTCACAATAGACTTAAACCTCAAAAATCACCCAGAAGGTTAAATAGAAAGCTTCATTATAATGTCAAAGTAATTTACTATAGAAATAATACACCAATTCATCACAGGATGTTTTTTGTCAATTCATATACATTATGTAAAGTATGAATAGTTTTGTAAAAAGATGTGTGACAAACTTGAGAACTTATCCCTATTTGTGAGTAGAGAATATACTGCTAGAATAAGTGAAGTAGTATGACGGAAGCAGTGAATCAGCTGAAACGGTGATGAACGGGACCCTGAAATTATATTCAGCAAGCCAAGATAATACATACATTTGCGGTCTCATCCTGAAAACAGTGAGTCCATGTTACCTACACTAATTTTTATAAATATTTTCCAACAAAAATTTAATAAATCCATGTTTCTCAGAGTACAAGAACCAAAAGTTACTCATAGTAAGAATGCATATATCAAACGAGTAGCGGGACCAAAGAAAGCAATCAGAAGATTCGAAATATGCAATATCGTGGAGATTCGCCGCCCAGTGAATGATTTGGGTGAGGTTTTGTTTTCTAAGCTTGATGATCTGGTCATGGAGCTTTCATTGTTTTCCTGTACATCATCAGCTTTAACTCCAGGTAGAAGTGAAGTGTTCAAATTCCACCACATCTGACTCAGCTTGTCCTGTTGACCTCGACTGATTATTGTTGATCTCTAAACTGTCATTGTCTACCTCTTTATTTTGATTGTCTTTCTTCGATCTGATTCTTGGTCCTATATTTTTCCATGATTTTTCTGATTGGTTCTGAACATAATACCTTCGTTTACATTAACTTCATTACCACATTCAAACATGTATGTGTCAATGCAAAAAGTTTCATCGTGTTAATTAATTCATTATTTTTGGATTTCTAGTGAACACAACTGCCAAATCGGTCACATAAGGCATAAGTGTTGAAGCTTCCACTCAAAAGTGACACTCAAGTTGGTGCAACAGGGGCATGAGATAAACTTTATGAAACGAATAATGATTTTACTGGTGTCCAAAACTTGACAGATAAAGTGAAATACGAACTCACAACAGAAACAACAGTCACAGCTACCTAATTTAGTAGCAAGACAGATTAGTCGAGAAAATTATGTCAGAATCCTAGAAACATAATCCTGACAGAGTAGATTTTCACGGGTGGTCAACGTCTTTAACATCAAATGTACAGGAGAATTATAAAACAAAATCTAATTCCTAGGTATTTTACTAAACTGAATAATCATAGGATCGTCAGAAACACAAGTATACAGGAACCTGTCACACAGACCAAATACTAACCTTCAACAACCAATCAACGTACAAGCAGGATTGTGTACATACGTTATTAAAAATAAACAGAACATCTCTATATCACTCTTACTAGGAAAGAACTAAAGCTCCTACTGTCTTCAGTAATAATATTCAACTTTTAGTTAAGAGGTGACTTACGAACCGATCGATCAATGAGAAACCAACCCAGAAATCAGGAAAGGACAGTCTCATTACATAAAAAGCATCTCAGAAACCAGATATCTTGGACCCCTAAGAAGTCAATGTCACCAAACCGAAGTAACCGTTTCAAACCGAAAGACAAGTTATTATTAAAGCCAGTACAATATTGTAAAGCACTTCACTCTTAATTACTTAATATTATATCTGTATACTCTGATGTACTGCCCAGGCACCCTCAACAAAGATGATTTGCTCAAAGAATCGATTTCTGAGCCTTTGACCTATAGATCTAACGAGCAAGGCTATGAAGCGACGTTAGATCCAGTCCCATAGCAGCAAGTGACTCAAGTTCATACGTCTTCCGTTTCTGGGGGTTCTGGCGCCCCATTGTACCAATACTTATGTGTTTAAATAAATAAATAAGTCTGAAATTAGTCCTTTCCAACTCCTGTAAATGGGTCTACCGTATCCATCAGGTCAATTTAGGCACCAAACGTCGACGCTTCTTACTCTCACTTTTGTAAAAACACCCACCATGTGACGGCAGTGAGTACGACTTTCCCGGTAGAGGTCATAAACGCATGACCGTATGGGGGCATTCCAAGGATAGTGAACACTCCTTAACTTCGGAAACACCAGGACATATGAGGGGCTGGCACCTTTAGGTTGACAGCCAAAGATACGGCAGAGAAAATAAACAAGTGCAACACCATGTACAAAGTAAATTGTACCAACTGAGAAAAAAATACTAGATTGAACCCCCTCTTTAGTTGCTCATATGTGGAAACAATCAAGGAGTGAAACTATATGTAATCATATTAACGCACGTACACCATCATGGACAACAATGCAAACGGAAAACACTGAAATTCAGGATCAAGAGAATTTTAAGAGTTTCTAGAACTATGGCAATCAAACCAATTGGTAGTCAAACATATAGACAGAAATTCGATCCGCTAAACCATATGAAAAAGGTTGGACAACCAAATGGTCAGAGACCAACCGAACAAGGCAGTCAAGAGTAGTAAAAAGACGAATGTAACCTTCTTCTTCGTCCTCTAGTTAAATCAATCTGAAAATATTAGTAAAATACTCAAAACGAAACTGAATCAACCCATGCATTCACTTATTGTGCTTTGAAATACATTATAATATGTCCACAGTATTACCAATATACGCTTTTCTATTTATTTACTAAATACGTTTCCCACTCTTTAAATATATAACATATATATAATAGATACAAAGAAACGAAATACAACGTGAGAAGAAATATACAAATGAAGAAGAGTATTATGAAAAGCTAGTATTTTGATGCGCTCGAGTGCCACAGCATATATGGTATCAGTAAGCAGGGTGTAACAAACAAAGCGAAACCAATCCACTCAATCTGTTAAAAGAAAAAAAGAAAGCAATACAAATACTACTGTAGATTTATGAAATCACTTTTTTCTAATAAATAATTTTAGAGAACTCCCGGTAAACGATGCAAAATTTTGAGACGAATAACTACTTGAAAGAAAAATTAAGTGTTATCAAAAAGAGAGTGAAGCATTTCATTCTTACACATGATTACGGGTTCTCATACCGAGATAATCAATCGATAAGCCGGCCATTTTATTTATTTAATCACATACATATTGGTACAAAGGGCACCGGATACATATGCGCCATAGATAAGGTAGGATGTGGTATGAATCTATTTTGATCCAAGCTGCCACATCTCATTAGCGCAGCAAGAGAGGAACTTGACAAAATAAGAAGTGAGAAAATAATATCAAATAGAGCAGAGAGTGAACTACGAGAAATATAATTCCGGTAGAACGAGTGGAATTGAAGAATGAATCTGTCTGGTTACATACCTAAATTTATCAAAACGAAAACATCCTTAATAAATTTAGCTGAAGCATGCAAATAAAATCGTATTATTGGAACACAATGGATTCGTTCTATTAACGAAGTAGAATGGTACATAGTGATAAAATGTTAGATTAAGAATAAAATCTAACTGATAAATGAATTCATTTTATTCTGTAAACATCCTTTCGACTGTAATTCAAGTTCATTAATGAGATTAAATGACGATAAAACCCTGAAATTACTTGCTTTCGAAAACAAATGAATTCAGAATTTAAGGAAAGTCACTTCGTATTAAATAGAACTAGTACACTGAACGTTATTCTTAGTTTTTACACTCCTCTTTAGTACGTTTATTCACTGCGTAATATATTTTAGATGTAGTAAGATATATGTTCATTGATGACTTTAATAATATACTGTGAACATAAGTTGTAGAGCTTTAAAATGGATAATATTTGATTGCTTTCTCTACAGAATAATTCTAAGTGAAATTGTTAACGGAAGATAGATTGGATTAAAGCATGTTCCGTGCAGGATTATGTTGCGGCACGCTGATTGACTATTTCTTAACCCATCAGCGCTAGTGAACACTTTGAGAAGACTCTAGGATCCTCTCATGTAAAAACTATAAATATACTAACGTTTTTCTCATTGTGTTTCCTACTTCCATCTACCCTTGTTATTTGGAATATAATTTCATTCCTGTTCAATCATGTTCTCATTTGGGGACTTGTCGAGTAAATCAGTGTCTAAGAATACTAAACAATAGGAATAGCTGGGTCGTAATAAGAGGAATTATAACAGAAACTAAATGAAGACAAGGAATACAATAACATATATTATACAACGACCAGTGAAAATTTTACTAACTGTATGAGAAGTGAAACGCTTGTTATACTCCTTCAGTCTGTGAATTGTAAGTAGACCAGGTGCAGAAGAATACAAAAACTATAGAAAAAAAAATAATAGGATGTTTTTATTTAGCATGTATAAACACTTTTATTTCATAAAAAAAGGTTAAACAGTCACAAGGAAAATGTAACTAATAGGACAATTTCCCTCTACATTCGATGGAAACGTAAGTATGAAGGGTACAGGATCTCGTCCTGTTTATCAAGATGCTTCTACATTTCGTGACTCAAGACGTAAGCGCTAAACAGACTACAGGTATATTCTAGGTTGGTTTACTGTTAGCTAACTTTCAACAGTATCTTGTGATCTGAGCGGGACATTTACTTAGAGTGGAAGATATACCTAGTTATTCTGTTTTTTTTTTTGGTAGATTGATTCATTTTGTGCTACACTTGTTAACCAAGCGCAACAAGGCCCTTAAAGACATTCTAGAGTATAATACTGCACATATTATTTATCCTAACTTTCGGACAGCCTTTGATGATTCAGACACCATGTGACTATTTAATCATTTTTACCTATCTAATAACTCTATTCTTTTCATAGGAAGAAGTTACGACTTTCAGAACATATACCTCTTAAATCCGTGCCCTTGTAGTTCTACACTTATACATCGTAGGTCAGTACTGCTACTATTTAATCCAATTACTGGCTCTTCGTGGCACTACTTACTATCTATTTCAAATCATATTAACGCTTGTAATGATCAACGTTTTGTGTTGGCACGTTTTTTTCTCCGCTTCGCTTTTCACCTGTCTGTCCGAGTAAATAATGCCTGAAATAAATTCATCAGACTAAATTCGTATCTAGCTTTTTATTACTGCCGTCGCCCAAACGGGGTTCGCATAAGTAAAACATACGAGACCAAATGGAGAATCTATACTTATTGTTCGTTCGTTTGATCTTTGTTTATTTGAACACATAAACACTGGTACAAGGGGGGCACCAAATACATACGTGCCACACAATAACAATGAAGCCAGTAGCAGTTATCATTGATTTGTGTGAGGGCTGTGATACTGCCCGGGTACCCAGACCAAAGCAGGTGGTTTTCCTAGGGGCCACGCCCCGAGTCTTCGACCTAAAGGTCTGATTCACAAGGCAGTGGAGCATCGTGAGGAGATGCACTCCCATGGTAACCGGTGACCAACGATTGGTTCATACGCTATTAGTCCCCTCAGTATACTGGAGCCCATGTACACCATCAGTTTGGAATCAGGGTTTTCCAACTCCCCTAGGTAGACCCTTCATATCCACCAACCCAGTTAAAGCGACGAACATTCGCTTTTCGTCCTCTCAATTTCGTAAACAATACTCCCACCGCGAGAGGCCAGTAAGTAGGACTTCCTAGACAGTGGTTGTATACGCGTGGTCATATAAAAGCATTTCGAGAGGGAGAGCGAACTCTTCCCACCCCCGGCTGTACTAGAGCATTTGGGGGCATTCGTTTGATCATTAACAGAGCTAGACAGCCTGGCCTACAACATTAACTGTGTTGCCACAATACTAACTTCGATTTTAATAACACTAAACATTGGTTCGTAAATATTGATACTTCGTCAGCTTTTTTCATGTAACCAGTAGGTGGACCAAAGTAACACAATCGAATGTTAATGATGAGAATATTTGTTTTTAATGGATTCCCTACTTGTTACTAGATTCTTTGGGTTTGATTTTACTGGAAACTTATGAACCAATGCCGAATAGTTTCAAGGATGTCCATCTGTTAAAAAACTTGTATCAAATAATTCGACAAGAACGATATGCATAAATTTAGCGACTATATGTCAGTCAGTCAGTCAGTTACAACGTAGAACTTCGTACGTACGTACATCAGTTCGAGTTGCCATACCACATTAGCACAGAAATGCAGTTGTCGATTCATATCCCATAGTGGTAGAAGCAGTAAGAGTATATGTAGCCCTGGAAATAAATCACTTCTAAAGAGCACAAACTTTTCCAAATATCCTACATATACTACGAGACGATACCCACTCTATGCATCAATCAGAAGCATAAAAAACCAAAACGAATGAGATAATTAAACAGAGAACAATTATACAACAATGGTATAGAGGCTGGAAATATAATACGCAAACTAGCAAAAAATTAAAGCTTACGGAACTTTTCTGCAAATCAGTAGACTTGTAAGTAATTGTAGCACTAGAAAAATTATGAACGCCATTTATTTGAGGTTTGAGGATTATGACATGAGTGACGTTCGAGGAGGCAGGTACAACAGGCCACCGAGCAGAAGGACTCCCATGAATCAATGTAAATTCTGTTTCGGAAAAGATATCAAATAGCTCAACATCTTTGGCAGCGCGTCTGTGTAGAAGGAAAACAGAAAATGTTTATGTATTAGGGCACGACTAGGTACAATTACAATATTAAAAAAATTAGTCTGTCTAAATGCCATGAAAAAAGCGATGTAGTTCCGAGCTAAAATAGTCAAGAATGAGTCAAAGACCATTATGAATAAAACGGATGTTACGTAACTCCTGAAATAAGATAACTAAAGCTATGAAAACGCAAGAGAACCACGTAAATGAATGAATAGACTACTAAAACTGGACTGGTCACGTTTTTGTATTAAATACCATAAAACAGATAATCTCAAACCAATAAGACCATAGAACCACAAAAAGTGAGGTGGAAGTTATAAAGCATTTACCGACATAAGCAACACCCCAAATCTAATGTGAAATTCACTCTTTTTTCCGAAAATTTCTGACGAGACCATAATTTATGGACGAGCCAATCAGAAGCGTTTGAGGGATCTTAAGGTTACGGTGCCAGCTTTAGTACCTGATGCACATCTACGATTGGTTCACAGAGGATTTTAGAGAAGACTTGACAATTAGGCGGCTACGATAGATAAGACTACTAAGAAGTTCCTGTATTTGTAATTGCCGTAATCAACTGACTTGTAGACCTTGTGCAGACTACCGTGATGTTGTATTTTTATGTAATCAGTCAGTCTATGTAACAGATGTTGAAGGAAGACGTTTGCTAGAATAGGAAGCTTTTTCGCCCGATCCAGATTGAAACTGGGACATATTATAATAATTGCCGCGAACTGCATAGTAAAAGCACCATTAACATTAGCTGCAACAGTCACAGATGTTACTGGAACTTCGGCTGTTCAGTGGTATAAGTATTGTAGGGATACATCCAAATCAAAATGATAGACTTACACAACCGGAGTACACACAAACAATAATGAAGCTACTTGGTCGAAGCCGAGAGAGCTTTTGTGACTTTATCATGGCTCCAGAGACCGACTATTATGGAGCCATATGGATGAGTTCCATTACCGTATGCATTAGGATTTTAGAACCCTTAAACCTCTTTCTAACCTTGACAAGATTTTGGACCATATGAAACAAGCGTACCAACTTTAATTATTTGGTTTCGTATAATATATTTTTACTCCATGCTGGCTGTTTACTGACTGACTAATATTTCTCAGGGTCACCCATGATTCGTTCAAAGGTTGTCCATAAAACATAGTCTCGCCAACTTTCTTCCGAAAAACTCAACAGTTGATGGGAGTGCCAGGCACGAATAACCTCTGCGGATATAAGTCTGATGCTAAAGTAGACTGCGATTCAGTGGGCTATTATACAGCTATAAACATGTCACTTATTCCTGATAAGCTACAAACGCGCAACACTAATCTTCGTCTTTTTCAGGTTTGGTGTTTTGTCAATAAAGGAGTTACCTTATGGTTTGAATCACATGTTTTCTCAACCCTAAGATTACATTTTTCCTATGGTCATCTACATCCCTCATTTGTCCTCATACTTACAAAAATTGTTTCAAATTCCCTTCATAGTTAAATCAATAACCAGGAAAATGCAAGAATTGTACCAAGGCAAACCGATTGTTTTAACAATACACTACCTCAAAGAAAATGCATAACCCAAAAGGTGGTCCGAGTATCAAATACACAACTTTCATCTGCTAAATCGTAAGTATCGATTCGCAAACAATTTTTGAGTCCTCAAAACATTGACGCAATGGGTGCAGCATGGGGGGTCAAATTCAAATGTGTCGAACTAATTGAAAACAATAACTGGCGAGTATTTGTCAATTAAGGCATTAAAAACTTACGACTCATGGAAATTATAAATTGTATATAGAATAGTCATTTCTTTTTCCTGGAAGATAAACTCATTCAAAATTTCTTTGGAGACCGCCAATCGGACATTGTCCACAGAATCTGAAGATACCAGGACAACCGAATAAATGGCCAACAGGATACCAAAACTAAACCCCATCACGTTGAACAGACTTCAAAATACCCGCTAATAACCGGTGTACTACGACGTGGCAAGGTCACTTATGTGTAATACGGCAGTGTTGTAAATGTCTATAAAAATGTAATAAAATAAATATGTTCCTAATCAACCTATATGTCAGAAGAGGGTAAATTGAAAAACATTTATGTGCAAATATTATAGCCTCTAAAAAGATTGATTCGGAGCTCTTTCACCATCGTGTTTATTAGGTCCGAGGGATGGCAAGAATAGGGATTAGGAGTACTAGACGAACGGCATTAATGAACCCTTATAGCCTTAGCTCACAAATTGAGCGAGGCATTAAGCCAGATGAGTATAGACTCAGTGAAATGTCATTGAGCCCTAGCCGGATCATTCATCAGGGTAAATCATTTCTATGTGGGACGACATATCACTGAACATTGAACAGTCTATCTGGTTCCTCCTATCGGTAGAGCGAGGGTCACCCAGTGACACGAAAATCTCACATTAGAACTGGGATTGTTTGAATATGATGAGTCACGAAGTCGAAAGAAAAGAAGTCAGACTCCGTCACTAACGAAGAATTCCTAACTAAGAACCTCTGCCTTCAATTTCTAGTCTTCGAGGTGAAGATCGGAAGTAGGGCGACCCATGTTAGTACAGTGAAGATCCAATTTGGTTTTAAACATATCAACAGTAGATACTGATATAACGTGCTCTGGTAGATAATCCTAGTAGTTTATTACTCCGTGTTGGAAACAGAACTTCAGGTGTATATTGTTTGATCTCGGTTTTTGACCCTTCTGAGAACTTTCTTTAACGTTACTAGTCCTCTGTGTAAGAAAACTATGACAAATATTGACACCAAAGTCATCGTCTGGTATACGGTACTCCAGCATTGAGTCGCCTCGTAACCTGCTGTAATATAATGGAAACAGTCCAGGGCGTCTCAGTGTAACCTCGTTGAGCGTGTCGAGAATGTTTCACTATTTCGATCTCACTCTGTTAAACCGATGCTAGCACATCTGCCTTTCTGCTCGAAATCTACATCACGTATCTGATCTCACAAGCGTCAGGCGTAATACTTTAAGCACTTCCTCATCCAAAAGAATAAGTAACCTATGAATAGCCTACGGGACCTAGAAGCAGACATCTTACAATAAATCACAAACCCAAGAGTTTTACTAATCACTACTCCTAAGTCTTTGTGACTAATCACTTCAAGAAATACCGTTCCGTTTATTTTATATCTATATAAGCCGTCACAACAGCTGATTTACGTTCGTAAACTCTTGGCGGATTTATTTCCATTTACCACACACTTTCCACTCAGCTAGTAAATTAAGGTCTCTCATTGGTTCTTTCTTGTCAGAAACGTTCAGTATCGGTCTATATAACTTGATATTACCGAAATTAAGTGAGATAGATGATTTTGTGGCACTTAGTAGATCATTTACGTTAAGTATAAAAGAAGATGTCTACGATTAACTTTTGGGAAACCCCACTATTCACAGACCCCCATGGTAATAAACCACCATTTATCCCTTCCCGCTGCCTCCTATCGCTGGGGAAGTTAAGTATTCAATCCCTAACCGTATAATTCATCCCCAAATTTTCCGTTTTATTCTAAGGCCTAGATGAGAGACTTTATCGAGGGGCCTACCTAAATCGATGAAGAGTACACCTTTCGTGCCTATAGGTAACCCTCGTGCTATTGATAGAAGAAACCAGAGAAGTAGTGAATAGGTCTTTATTTCGATCTTCGCGCAGTCACAGTGGAGCGTGGGTTTATCTGTTCAGACAAACAAAGGCTCTCAACATTCCATATAAGATAGTAGGGAATATAACGCTTACAAAAGGTAAGGAAGTGAATGAATACTTGAACAATACTGTTTTAGCATATGCCTGGTTGTTTGGGGTCAACTCTTAACCAACCAACCTGAGCTGTTACACACCTAACGGAAGTTTTCTATCTTTCTCTCCAGTCCATTCTCTTTCTGTGATAAGGTTAATCAGGCATATAAGAAATTCCTTGAAAATATATTGTTTCATCACCAAAACATTTTTCACCCTTACTTAACTCAGAATAACTACCCAAGGTTGAGAATGGTTCTGGGTAGGCTAACCACGCGATAGTTACCAACCAAGCACTTGTCTCTAGTTTTGTGTACCAGACCAATTTTTAAATCCAATCTCTTGGCAGTTAATAGTGCTTCGGAAACAAACCGAACATTATTATCATCAGTCCGGCCAGGAGTCTCAAGATTTGAGGATGAATATCATCTATGTCACTGAGCTTGTCTGATTTGGGATGTTGAAGTGGTTGTAGAATAAATCCCCTCTTGATTGAAAGATCCCTTGAAGAAACGATATTGTTGAAGTTAATGACTGGTTTTTCAACACAATTGTCAAAAAACCATGAAAACATTCTATTAAAGTTTTGGCCTTTTTACTGTCACCACTTACCAGCGTAAAGGGATTTTCCCGTGGTCGAAGTGGCAATATTTCTTCACCTCCCTGAGCCCATCTCTTGATAAGCAACAACAAGGTTTTTGGATTTTTTGGAAATTAATGAATCACATGTTTCAAACACTATAATCTAGCTCTGTTTGTCAACGCTTTACATGGGTTTCTAGTCTTGGAGTAGGCAGTTGTGATCTGTTCAGATCTTCCTCAGATGACGCAAGTCAGCGCACACCTCTCTTACTGTTTATCCTAATGTGCTATAAAATGAGATCATGACCTGAGCAGATGGGGATATAATAGATGAGAATCACAAACAAATGAATGTGTGAGCATATCATTTGCTATGTATCTAAGGATACTCCCTCATTTCGGCATTTATTAATGTCACTCCAGCACGTTTATCTTAGTAGTTTTCGAGTGATATTAGGGTTACGACTTAGCCAAGTTTCATCCCGGCCATGATGAGTGGTTTTATTTCATTAGCACTCCTACGTCACGAAACTTACGTACCAGACTGAGGGCATTTTATTTCGTCAGTCCAGGTTTTATACAATTTGTTAGGCTGAACTAAAACGTACAGTGGACAACAGTCTCTGAAATTTCAAGTGGTTGGGTATGTTTTTGATGTTGGTTTGTTCTCTGAGCTGGATGGTTTGGTCGTGGAGCTTTCATCGTCCTTCTGAACGACATCATCAGCACAAACTTCGGGTAGAAGTGAAATGTTTGAATTTCTCTACATGTGATTCACAGCTTGTCCTCTGCACCTCGATGTTGATTGGTTCTTATTGACCTTAAATCTGTCATTGTTTATTTCTCTGGGTATGTTAAATTTAAAGGTCAATCTACAGTGGATGAAATGGTAGGACCGCATTAGCTTGATGCGGATGCTCAACAGGATTTTTCATTAAATCCGACTGTACACACTACAAATCGGTCTGTCCCACGAGTGGTACCAGATACGCTAGAACGATAGACGTCTGGCTACTTGGAGACCTCTTTCCGTCATGCCGTCGACAAAAAGAAAAGATGATTCATATCCCTCACGAGTAGTTAAATTAGTCAGTCAAACAATAACAACTAAAATTACAACAACTTATGGGAGTCAATGAAGTTCAACAGATAATTAAAATTGAGTGAACGTGGATCGATCTAGAACTGCAGCATTTGCTTTCTTTCCCAATCAATTCTTTATCTCGACTTCTTTGTGATTCGATAGCGCTGATGGTTACGAGACATAAAGACGATCGGTGCTTATTGCCAAAGTTTGTGTATGCTATCGATAATCCACTGGATATGAGAATTTGTTACCTTTGTCCAATGCATTGATCTGATTTGTATCGTGAATTTGTACCGTAAATACTTCTTGTGCCATGAATTGTGCGACGGTTGACTTAAATTTATAAGAACGGTTTCGACAAACAATAATTTGAAGTGAACCATTTCATCGATCATTCACCATTTTTGATACTGCCCAAGGAAAATTGGAACCTTGTGGCAAATTATAATTCAGGTCTTATGGCTGAGAGCTGGCTATACATAATGATACGTAAGAACTGGTTTTCCGCCGAAGAGTACTGTCCTGTAACCTTGATGAGGAGAGAAAAATGCTCTCGTCGACGTACACTGTCAACGACCGTCTATGAAGTCGACTGTAAATTCCTTCAGGTTGAGATGGACAGAACACCATTCAACACTAATCTGAGTGGTATGTCTTTCAGCTCTAAACTCCTAAATTGATCTCTGCGAAAGATTTTGATTTTGTAGCTAAAAATTCTGAATGTCTTTCCACGCAACACATCAATTCTCCCAGATGCTGAGTCAGTACACCATACTCGTGTACTATCACTTGTGACTCTCTATACAGTCTCCTGACCCTTGCTTTTCTTTCACCTGTTCTTCAAAAGTACCGTGATATTCAAAGTAATGTCCCATGATCGATGACATGACTGCTCATTAGTGTTGACTGCGGTGATTCTCAAGCTCTCTGACGGCAATTGTTCGATAAATCGCTGACAAACTCATTGACGTGCCCATAGATCTGTGTTGTGTTTGCGTAAGCGCAGTTAACTGAACTAGTTATAAATCTCAAGATGGTTTTGCGAAATAAAAAGTGTAATCAGAGATGTTATGAGGATGGATGTATTTCATGAAAATCTAGTTGGCGGGTCGCATATTAAGCATACAGCCTATGCTTTAATTTCTGTCGTACTTAGAGCATGAGTTTTGCCTATCCCTCCATTTCTCAGTCGTCATTAAGCCTTTGATATGTAACGTATTAGGAAACTCTTCCCTTCTTCTAGTATATGTCATACACATGCGTGTTACTTTTGCTCCAGATCTCGCTGTAGACATACGACGCTATTCACGTCTGTCTGTGGTGGTTGTCCGGAGTAAAATCTCAAACAAAAATGACATTGTTTAGGTAAATTTGTACATTTGTATATGTGATGAATTTTAGAACCGTTATTACCCCAATCGCTTTGTTCTGGTTTCGACTGGGGTTTGCGAGTTTCTTCACTTTTGCTAACCAGTTGTTAATCAATCCTAACCTAGTTGGAACTAGGTTTGGATCTTACAATAGTAATGGTCCAGACTTCTGGTTTATTTGTGGCAGCGATTCGGTGGTAGTGGATCGTCACTACAATCACCAATTTAATTTACGTTGAAAAACATTCGGTCGATCCTAGCTGCTCAGGTATTTTACATACCGTGTAGTGAACGAGAACACAAGTGGGGAAAGTCGGATGCATTTGGACACAAAATTACAGAAAATCTCAGTAAAATCTGAGAACAATACAGTTAATACGTAATTTGTCTCAAACTTGACTGTTCCTTATTCAAATATTAGTCCATCGTCTCAGACTTCATTGTTCTTCTATTTCCACAGCAATCATTCTTCGTTCTCGTTCTCTTTTCTTTGATCTTATTGACCTTCTGATGCCAGGTATTTCACCCTCGTATAACGATACATACTACTGTCGACACGAGGTAACTGGGAAAATGAATGTTCGACAATAAAAGCGGAGAAGAGACCAACAATGGAGAATGTTGCAAGAATTGATTTAATTCACCGGATGGCATGGCCCAGCCTTGAAGGTGTGGTCATTCTTGTGTAACTTATCTCTTCTATTCATACTGAATACATTGTTCTATCTCAAGCCTAAATGTGTTCGCCATTATCTGCTGGTGGTGATTACGATAGAACGAGTCAGTATAGACAATGATGTGACTTCCATGTAATTTTAGGACTAGATTAATTATTAGAGCAGTACTAATAACGAAGTGGACCGTAATTCTACGTATATCTTCTTCATACAAATTGATATTTGACGAATATTCACTCAAATTATTTAAGATTTTTATGGCATAATTCTCTACTTTTCCTGCATAAGCTCTTATTCTACCATCAAACGATATTGCATTAGTGGTTTATTCGTTAATTCATTTAGTAAAACTTATATTACCGATCATTCTTATGGTGTTTGACGAACATACCAAATTACCTACACATTTCTTATTTATTCCTTACTCTTTTCCTCGTAGTCAACTCAATCTTATTTTAAATACTGCAGAACATTTTTGGGTGCGGAGAATATTATGAAAACATTACTGAAACTTGTACGTAATAATATCTCTGAAGAAACCTGAAATTGTTTCGTCACAGCACTTGCGTACCAATAAGCTGTTTAGGAATTAAAATAACAGCAATAATAATGAATGTTCTGTTGACGATTTCTTTCATTTGATTGTGTTTTATGCCCTACGATCACTAAAACTTAGTTATGTCAATCAGGGGGTACAAGCGGCTATTAATATAGTCTATTTACATGGATGGTAAGTGGTCCTCTTGAGGTTAATGTTCGGGATTTAGTGTTTCCGTGTTAAATTGACATAAGCTGTGATTTAGAAGTACTCTGTAGTTATATGGGTGAATGAACGTTTTGAGGAGATACAAGAGGTGCTGGTTCTCTCAAAAAGAGTGATAAAAAGTCAATGTTCGTGTTGGAGAATTTACAGATTAATCAATTTTGTGTAATTTACAGAGAGACAACTGAGATTTCAGTACCTTGAGTATTATTTTTACCATATGGTTGCACAGATGAATGTTTTAGTATCGTATTAGACATCATACAGGGACATTTCTACTGATCGTTCCATACCTTACTCTTACCACGATTGCTTTGTTGTTACTACCATACGCGTTGTAGCAATTTCAGTACGATTAGCTCATGTGTATAAACGATCTTACTTCTTATCTGAATTCCAGTCCGTACCTGACGGTAAGGGTACGTTTGGAAAATTCGGGGATTACATCGCATTCATCACTAATACCACAACTGTAGTTTAGATTTTCAACATACCAAGGTTCGTTGGTGATATGTTATACCGCGCAAGTAAAGCAGTATACGATTATGGGATAGTTTTTTGCACTATTTAGTATAACAAGAAATGTAAATTCTATAAATTACCTTGGTGGATGGTGACAACAGTTCACACGGCAACTGAGTTATTTGGTCATATTTGTACGATCAAATACAAAATATATCAAGAAAATAAATCGTTAAAGAACACAATAAGGTCACTCGTCAAAGAGGAAGCGAGTCTCTGACAAACGAATGATGTAACGATCAAACAAGTTGACTTCTCAATGTCAGAAAGCCAGAGCCATGCTGTTAAATAGCATGTAATTAAACCTTTTATACACAAGTGCACAAATACATGTCAAAAGATCCAACAACAAATGTTTAACCTATTTGTTCAATAGTTTGTAGTGAAAAACCAGAATAGCTCGAAACATTCGTCTTCGAAATATTGCCATTTCTGCGATAGCAGTTTCAATAATTTGTTTTTCATCCTATACGACAAGCTCATATTAGTCGACATAATGACACAATACGGAAAAATAAAATGCAAAAATTGTGACAGGAAGGAGTCCAGATTACATCCTGAAAAAAACCGTTAAAGTATAGGCTAGTTTCCCCTTATTGTTTTACTACAACTTTAAACTTGATTCGGAAGTTCACTTTTTGAAATTTCTGCTCACTAGTGTGCCTTATCAAATCAGACAGGTTTGATAAGATGACGGAGGGTTACCGTTCTATGTGTTGAAAAAGAATTTTTTTCAATGTCAGATCATGGTCATTGGATATACGAGAAACTAAAATCTCAATTATCAAAAGTAAAGAGCCGTCACTAGATTAAATGTTTGTTGTAGTTTGATTTGGTCATTATTAGAGGACATCACATCGTTTTGATCACTGACTTTGCCGCACACAAATAGCTAGTGGTTTTCCCTAGGGTATGTACATAGATGACATAACACTACATAGTCGAATGGTATTGGCGTCTATGTATTTCAAGTGTTCTACTTAAACAGTAACAGAAGTAGGAGTTGACGACAGTGCGATAAAATAAGACACAGATTCCTAACTTGAGTGTATAAACGTGAGACATTTTAGGTGGTCATCTGTAAGAGAAGCTCTTCGTAAAGTCTACTCCACGATTCGACCTCGATGCCTAGGTACATGCCCTTGTGTGGCAGTTCAAGTGGCTACTAAGATATATATTTTTGGAAATTACATAAGTCTTTGGTTCTGGTATCCTAAAATGGATGAATTCCCATAATAATAACAGCTTTAGACAAAAGGAGACTACATTATCATCTGCATTTGTGAAACATATGATAAAATAGCTTACATATAGACGGTGTATTTTGATATCTGCAGGTATATTATGAAGAATTCAACAGTCATCAGCTTACTGAGAAAGTGACGTATTTGTTTAAAACTTGCAAATTACAGGTCACACTGAATGTAAATGTGACCTTGTTATTTTGGCTAGTTCGCCTTACTCGGCTGCCTGAGTGTGGGTCTCTTGTTAACGACGGCCTAGTTTTTTGATATCGGTATTTAAGACATGTAGGTGCATACCTTATCACCATGTTTTGCGCAATAACATATTTTTGCACTCGTCCTTTCCTTTTGCGAGATTTTAGGAATTATAATTCCTAATATATATATATATATATATACTGTCTACAAAATGAGCCGAATCGCCAGTAGAGAACAGTTATCATTTCAAATTCGAACGTTGATGGCTACGTATCTAATTGTGTAGAACTAGTTAATTAACATCTACAAAGTAAACAAGTCTGCTTGGCAAACACGATACGTTATGTATATTTGTCCACAAATTTCCCCAAAATCCACGACGTAAAGGGGAAAAATCGACATTCCCATTTTATTTACGCTTTTGTTTGCTTTATTTCCCCCCTATTGGTTGCTTGGGTGGGTCCTGTAAACTAGGTGATTTCTTTGGGGAGCGTTCACTGTCGTTCTTGACAACATTACCAGCGCCTACTTCATATAGGAGTGAGCATTTATTTATTACACGATTTTTTCCTGGCAATTCTGATCGTGACTGGTTATTATCATGTGTTTTACCGTCCTCAGTTATCTTTGTGTTCAAGTTGACCGTTTTAGTCCATTGTATTTTGACCGGGTTGCTTCTCAACCTTTTTCAAATGGGCTAGTAGATGGAGTACAAACTGATGGGCCCATTAATTGCTGATTAATTTAAATACTATGCTCCTAGAACTCTCACGATCCGGGATTTTGACGTTTTTCTAGTTGAATTCATCTTTGTATTTGTCTACTTGCATGGACATCAGTGATAGCGCATCATGTCGTTTCACTGATAGTTTGCCTTCGTGTTTGAGTAGATGGTAAGGGTATCTATTTCGTCCACTATGGTACTTATCACAATCGGAAGCATTTATTTCATAGCTGATTTTGAATCTGTCTTTTGTTGTATCCTTTGGTCTGCATGAAACAATATTGTTTACTTCTTCTAAATAGATACTAATAGTATTTCAGAATATCTCTACATTTATGCAGCTGATTTTTTGCAAATTTGATCGGTTCATTCGTTTAAGTCACTAAAATTTTGAGTAGCCCATTTATGTCTGCTTCCCCTTATCTTCAATTTATCATTATCATGTTATAACTTCTCTTATTACGACCCGGCTATCCCTGTTGCTTAGTATTCTTGGACACCAATTCACTCGACAAATCCCCAAGTCAGAACATGGTTGAACAGGAGTAAAATTATATTCCAACTAACAAGGGTAGATGGAAGCAGGAAGCACAATGAGAAAAACGTTAGTATATTTATAGTTTTTACATGAGAAGATTCTAAAGTCTTCAAGTATCGGCTAACACTTTAACCTACACTGTTTCAATTGTGTTCATATTTATTCATTGCCAGTTTTATAAATTTGGGTAGAAACATTATTGTTTCCCCTTATTTAGATTGCATATGGATCGTAATATTGCATGAGGCGTCAGTAAGTGGCTAATAGCCCCCAAATGCCCTGGTACGGCCGAGAGTGGGGAGAGTCTGCTCTCCCTCTCGAAATGCTCTCATATGGCCACGCGAAAATATAGCCTCTGCCAGGGAAGTCCTACTCACTGCCTTCTCGTGGCGGGGGTGTTGTTCACAAAAGTGAGAGGACGAAAAGCGAATGTCCGGCGCTTTAACCGGGTTGGTGGATGTTGAGGATCCACCTAGGGGAGTTGGAAAACCCTGATTCCAAACCAATGGTGCACATGGGCTCCAGTATCCTGATGGAACGAATGGCGTATGAACCAACTGTTGGTCACCGGCTACCATGGGACTGCATCTCCTCACGATGCTCCACTGCCTTGTAGATCAGACCTTTAGGTCAAAGGCTCAGGGTGTGGTCCCCTAAGAAAACCACCTGCTTCAGTCTGGGCACCTGGGCAGTATCTCAGCCCTCACACAAATCGAATGAGATTTGTGGGGCGCATATTTATCTGGTGCCCCTTTGTACCAATATTTATGTGTTTAAATAAAATAAAATAAGTGGCTAATAACCAACCTTTCGGTTCTCATTGTTTCTATTCATGTTGGCACGTATTAACCATACTAAATATTTGGTGTTTAGTTTGTATCATATTTTCGAGAGTATCGTTATAACTTCCACGCTTTCCGGTTTATATCTAATATTTAAGTTAAAATGCAGTTCTTGCAACACTTGTGTATTCCCTTTGTGCTGTACCGTTTTTAATCCTGTTATAATTTCAGAGGGATGCCAGAGGAAATCAAACATCTTTGGAGCACTTACTGATGGGTAAGGTGCTTATGCAGTCATTTCTTGTTTGATTACAGCCTTGTTCACCTTATCTTGAATATATAGTCTAAAACATTATTTATTTAGTTTCTTGAATATTGTATTCCAAGCAAAAACAGACTAATTGTTTATACATTCTTGCGTTCTTGTGTATTGTACTCAACCGACCGAGTGTTCTCAAGCCACTCACTTGATCTACCGAACAAGGAATCTTACACTCACGCTCTTTGCGGAAGATAATCACTGGATATTAATCTTTTGTACCTATACCCAACTTATCTTTCAGACCGTCAATCTCATCAATCTACTATCTAAGTTCTTTGTCCATCAAATTTAGTAGTTTTAAAAGTGTATGAAATATATCTATTGCTCATGTATAAAAATATCCGCCATATTATGTAAATATTAAACTTCGATATATCAGAGGCTCTATAAATGCTATACAGGTATTACATATTGGCGTATGTGTTACGTCAAGAACCCGATCAGAGCTGCTGCCGTGGCTCATAGGTTGAATCTGTTTATAAAGTCAATCCAGTCGGGCTATAGTGGCCGAAAAACTTGTTCCGCGAAATTCTACCATGCTAGCCAAGTTTGGTAAAGAGCGATAAGGTCAAAACAGTAAATTTAAGATTTTACTGAGTCATATCACTAACTTTACTAAATTGTAGTGGCAATAAAGTACCTTTCTGTGAATGACCAATATCTTCAGCAATACTACCTTCATAGCAACATGAGGGTGCTTTTAAACAGATGGTACGCGTTTTGCCCTATAGATATCTGATATTGTGGGAAACTTTAATAGGTATGGAGCTGACACAACAGAAACTGTTTAAAAGTTATGGGTGTGTATCCATTGTCGGGCAGCTTTTCCATGGGTTATATGGTGTTACTTTTAGGTGGGTAAGACCTTTAACATTAATCCGCTTTTTCTATGTACCGTAAGAGCTAGTATATCTTCACAATCTAGGGGGTGGGGTGGAAAGTGTCAAACGTCCACATAGGTTAATTTTGTTTATGATGACACTTCTCCCTTTCTCTCTAATATCTATTTTACGCATCATTACCAAGGTTTGACTTGATAATTTTGAATAAATTGAGGATTGGGTAGATTGTTGTAATTAAATTAATATATTTGTAATATCCCGATGAGTAGAAAAATTAAATTTTTTGACGTTTCGTGACTCAGTGTAAGCCACTTCTTCAGAGAATAAATAACCAAGTCAAAATTAATCCAAGTTTTTGGTTTGATTATTTATTCTCTGAAGAAGTGGCTTGTACTAAGTCATGAAATGTCAGAAAATTTAATTTCTCTACTTATTGGGATATTACAAATGTATTAATTTATTTATACTGTCTATTCTAGTTTCATTTTATCTTTTAAGCTTGGCCAGTGATGGTAGTGCCCAGCTTTCAACCCTAAAGTGGTAGGTTGAAGTCCCCACTACCTACTTCATCTTGGTCAACTGGTTAGTATCACTAGCTCTCTTACAAATGGCGTGACTTCAAGTTGAGTGCTTAAATATATGATTGGTGAGCTATATTAAGCGTGAAAATATGACGATATAAACTGCATAAAACAAAAACGAACGTGTATTAACATTTATAAAAGATGTTTATAATTAGGACCTATAAATAGCAAGAGCTTTCTTACTTTTCCTTTGTCGTACTGTCCTAAATTCGTATGCTGGACATGATACTGCTTTCCATCGAAAGTAAAACAATTTGTTAAGGTGATTACCTGTAATCTTTTAATCTAAAGTTTTGCTCCACAATTAACATCACTAGTCCCATTTCCGTGGAAGTCAGTTATAAAAATAGGTTTATGTGATATCTACTCGCTGTAGGTTTAAAATAAGGGATTTCTTAATTCCTCGATGGTGTGCATATCAGTAGTTCGAGCTGAAGCATCAGGTATTTACGTTCGCATTAAGCGAATAAAATAAATGTGACTTCTCTGGAAAAGGCTGTATGAAGTCACTTCGAGTAGAAGAAATTGATGCCCTCTTCCAATCTTGCTAAGGCCTCTGAAGAACTTCATATTCCACTGTTCGAAGAAACGGAATAGCATGGTGTATTCTGGATATTGTACAATCACGTTCATAATTATCTTAAAACATAAAGTGTTGCCTCTTCCATTCTGTGCTCATCGGCCTATTTTATGATAAATATCTTGTTACACTGCTTTACCCGGTTCAGTCTCGTTGCTTAGTCTCAATCATTTCCTTAACTTGAAATATTAATCTTTACGAGTATGTTATTTTCAATATTTAATGACCAGTGCATTTCTACAGATAACACAAACTGCTCCGATGTTCAATTATGCCAAGATGTTGATAATCAGTTGCAAATTTGTTTAACAGAAGAACTAAAATCCGTACATTCGTACTCAGAAACACTTCCCAATCATCCCCATTATTCTCTTCAGCTAAACGCAGTCAGCCATCCAGCTCATACTGTTCCAAACCAAATACCTGTGATTGGTTCAAAAGAACAAACGTCTAATAATACCATTGTTGAAGACGACAATTTTGTAGCGGATATTGAACTAATTAGTCTTACCAGTCAAAGACAGTCAATCCCACGCTATCGTCTTCGAGTAGATCCATGCACTGCCTTCTTAGGTTATAGAAACAAGGATTTTAGATCTGCCAGACGAATTACTCGTGACTTTTCTAGCAAATATCCCTTGCCCAAATCATCATCAGAATTAACTACAATAGGATACATTAGTTCTTATACAACTAATCCTCTCCAAAGAACAACTGAACTGAACTCAGAGGAGGACCGTTCTGAAGGAGAAGACGAAAACGACGACACTCTCAGTTTAACAACAGAACAGATTGAAAATACTCTTGATTATTTTAGTAAGCAGATTTTTTTCATTCTATTTTTTTGCCAAAGTTATTGACGTTTAAATTCAATTATTCAACTTTTCAGAAACCTACTTTCCAGGATACTCTCTGGTCAGCTTAAATTACGCAAACAATATTCTTTAGCCATAGTTTTAAAAAAATTCTGTCTTTTTAGCATCTGGAAGTATGGCGTGAGGTGTGTACTTTTCAATGTAGTTGTTTAATTTAAATCTATGCCTAGTTGGTAGGAATGTAATCAGCTTATTTAAATGACTTAAAAATCAAAAATATAATTCATTAGAAGTACCACATGAATTGTCTGTAAAATGATTCTAACTAAAGTAGGGTTGAGTCAGTAGAAGGAAAGAGACTTCAGTCTATACACTCACTGATTCTCAGCTTAAGTTTAGCACAGATGGACATACCTAATGACTAAGGTCTTTTACATAATTGATTCACAGTCGATCACAATATTTTATTACCAGTTATATCCCTTTTCCCGACTAACATCCTCTTTTGCTGAGTTTCATTCCCTGCTTCACAGAATTTATATACCTTTGTTAAAGGTTTCATGTTAATGCATTCCTTTGAAATTACTTGGTTTCATAAAGTGATGTAATTTGAGTAGAGTACGAACCTAAAATAGCTGTTGAAAAGTTAATTACTTATACTAGTTAGCCACAGCCCTTGATGATTTTGTTATTTCTTGCTCTGACTGAATAATTTTTTAAAAGGTTTTTAATTCCAATATGACATCGGGTATCAGGTAATCTTATTAACTTTTATTGATTCTCAATAATGTGGATAAACAATGAAATCGGGACTTTTAAACTCAAATATAAGCTTAGTAACATTTGAATCGCTTCATTGGATCCATATTTAACGTTTTTCGACCCTAACACACTTGCTCCATAGAATACCTTTTAGTGGCCTTTTATGTGACTCCAATTAGATTGTATGAATGATTGTTATTGAATGATTGTTGTCGAGATATACATCCTGACTATTCTCGTATATTATTATTGACTTAATCAGCTTTAGTGTATAACGGAATTATATAAGTCAAATACAAGAATAAATTTTTGAATACATATATTTTGTACACTCACTGATCTGGACAGGAAATGAGAGGTATGAAGCGAATATAAGAGAGCAAAGCGAAACGACACACGGTGGAGAAGGCGTGTGAGCAAACTCCTTTTAATCAAACTTTAATCAATATTTATAGCCAGATAAAAATAAGTTACAGACATGTGATGAATAGGATAAGAAGTATACACACACGCATACGCTCATATAAAAACAGTCAAATTGATGAGTGAATGGTCAACAAGGTTGAAACGTGACTCAAGAAGAATGGATAAATTGGTCTGTCCAGAAGCTAGAATAAGGTATATAGGCTAAACATAGCACTGACGCTACAACCTCTTACTTCGGTATGTGTTAGTGTTATCATCACTGGTTCAAATAGTCACAACTTTATCACTCTTAACTAACTGGTCACGATGGCACATATACGCTCATTTCTCATCCACTTCTAAATGTTTAACATAATATTATTTCAAACAGTTCATCCCACCAAATTTATTTATTCGTTTTGAACTATATCTCTTATGTTTGGTTTTCCATTGCTACTGGCACCATTAGTTCAACTTCTTTGTTTTTTATTTTGTTATTTTCTTGGTGCTTTGATGTAAACTGCATACTTGTCGTAGGTCATAGATTGCTTATATCATTTACTTTACACAATTTATTAGAAATCACCTTATTTATTCTTACTTCAATATTTATAAAATTTCTACTTTTAATTAAAGATCTATAATATACTTTTCTTCACTTTTTTATCGTCCAATAAAATTGAGTTTTAAGGTTAATTAAATGTTTAAAGATAAAATCATATGTATCTACATAATAGAGAAATTGTGGTTTAAGTGATTAGCTTCATTTCATTATTTTTACCAATCCATCACAGTAATTATACCTTAACCACACAAATGAAGTTCTGATTCAACGATTAATTACACCAATATATGAATGCCGTTTTCAATGTATCCGTCTGTTATAACGTGTGTGCTTGAGTGCCCTGTTTATATATGACGTGACGATGCCACCAATTAGAGAGCAGTGAACTATCGATCGGACCAGTGACACGCGAAAGCCGTACGAGCAGTCTAGAGCACTTATAGGTCCTGCTTTCTACCTAGCCCAAGCAGTTAAGTCCAGAGCAGCCTCTGCGGTATGAATCGTATATTTCAAGCATACTGGGTTTATATATCAAACAAACTGACCACGTTGTACCATAAAATAAAAATAACATTTGTACAAAATTTAGCCAAATGTGGCTGTGAATGTGGGATGCAGTAATTAATAGACTAGGGATAACTCAAGAATGGTAAATCGTACAGTGATAGTCTTTGGGTCAAGATAAAGCTCATAATAAAAGGAACATGAATATGAGTAGTTAAGTTACTTAACAATTATACAATAGGAAATATACATATCATATCGGTTCATAAATAGTGCTCAAAAGTTACCACTCATAACTCTCTTCGCTATCAAAAGCTTATTATTCGAGGAAGTTTGTGGTTATTCTTACAGCATTTGCTTATTATTACATTTGATGTTGAACAACAATTAAATTCAGGACAAATGGTTTTTCTTGTTTGTAAGTTTCCAGTATCGGCTGTTATGTTAAGCCCATATACTTTATTCTAGCTTCTGGCCAAGCTAATTCACCTATACATTATGAGTCATTTTTGATCTTGTTAATTATTCGCTTATTAACCTTGACTACTTTTTTATATGAGCGTATGTGTATGTGCCCTTCTTATCCTATTTACCGCACGTCTGTCATTTATTTTTGTCTGACTATAAATGTTGATTAACGCTTGCTTAAAATGAGCTGGCTTCCCCGCCATCTCCAATACATGTCATGTATGCTCCGCTCGCTAACACTTGCTCATGTGCTTATAACCTACTGGTCTGTATCAGTTATCAATAAAAATGTAGTTGCCGCTTCCCTTTGCCTTCTGATATTATGCACCGTGAAGACTTGTACCATAACGGTTATCGAAGTGAACTATTAACGAAGCCCGGCACTACAAGTTGTCTGCTAGAAGTAGCTATATCCTGCTTATTTTTGGTTTTCCTGTGATGATCCAAACTTAACACTCTTCTTCATTCCTCATTGTTTTTATCGTTATTTGATACAGTGAATCTAACTGATACAGTTAGATCCCACTTTATTTATTTTGAAATAACATTCATATGATTACATTTTGCTTAAATAAAAAAAATAGGTATACATGAGTTGTTACGATAAAGTGAAGCTAGTACTCCGGATTACTAAAGTGAACGTCCGCTTAAACCAATTCACTTTGTCACCCTATGATGTTGGTTGCTTTGTTCTTCGAAGAACAACTCATCTTGACTGTGCTTGACAAATTTCGCTTCATTTCAATCTGGAAATTTTCAAATATTAATCGAAGATTAGGAAATTTATCCAAAGATAACGTGCTACTTTGTAACCATATAAGTAGTCACAAATAGTTTTATTTAAAATCCAGCCTTCCAAAGCACTGATTATTGGGATGCGTGGCTTCGTAATAGGAGATAGTTATTTCTTGGCGTAAATAAGGCATTTAAAGTAAATGGAACACCGAGTTTTATACTTACTGTTTGTGGCTACTAAATATCTTGACCTTTATGGGATTCCTAGCGTTTGTTTCTTTTTTACAATCTTGATTTATACAATAAAATGATTGTATACATCGACGAAAGGAGTGCAGGTAGGGTATGAAACATGCTTTTTTCTTGATGCGGACTTGGGTGAACTAAAGAAGTAGTCGGTTTTAATATTGCTTTCTAAAAATCTGATTCTATGATTTCCCATACAGTTATACTTGGCTTTATCGTCCCTAACGTTTATTGTCCATTTTATCCCATAAATTTACTTTATTTCTACATGTACAAAGTCATTTTCGCCTTCATTTAGGAAAGTTTCATAGTAAGAAAATAGCGCTATCATAACACTTTTACTATGATCAGAAACGGTTAGTAGCTAAACTTGAAAGAGATAAAACACACCAATTTATAGATGTATTGCACTCTGATGCTGTACAATTGTATTTCTCTGTAATTTCTTTTTACATCTAGTGATCTATTTTCTTCATTGAATCCTCTTTATTTTTATTTAAGTTTGACTGTCTTTGATAGTACTGGACTCTATCTTTTAAAGAATTCATCACTGTAAGTGAGGCTACTTGAACAAGTGTCAAATATGTAGTATAGACGTCAAAATTTTCAAGAAATTATTCTGTATAGAAACTTCTGGAAATCTATGTTTTAGCATTTCATAGCTTTTTTCAAAACACCGATTTTGTGTTGAAATGAAAGACTGTTCAGTATAATCAAATTAACTGTTCAGACTCATTTTAAACCGTCACATTAAATCCTCAATTACTTATGTAAGGAAACCCTAGAGCAGTAATTTTTAGTATCTGAGGTTTAAAATAATCAACATCTTCATTCTATTTAGATGTCTTTACAACCAATAATTATTTGCACTATACCAGTAGACTGAAGTAGTTTCACTTATTATAAATTATACCCTTCCCAGAATTCAACACTATAAATCGTCTCATGCTTGTATCTGTGATGAAGAAGTTCTATTATTTGCACAAAATAAGCACATTTTAGCTAATTTATGAGTTTTACCAATACATTACTTACCTATTGTACGCTATAAGCACTGTATGAAATTATTTTCGTCTAAGGGAAAATATCACTCTGCACAAAATCATAGACGTAACATAGATCGATTGAACCAATATGGTCATTCATTGTTAGTGTTTTTCAATGCTGAATAGTGTTTTTTTGAATATCAATAATCTTCACACTGGAACCGTGGTAAAATCTAGCAATTTCGATCTCATTTGCATAATGATTTAAAATCAATAAAATTTACCTCTAAATAGAATTAAGATATTTTTAAAAGCCTTTAGGATTATATTTATTCCTTTTATAAAATAAACATTAAAATTTTTTGTTTTATGAATGCTGTTTTTCAGTTGGCTATCGGCAATTTTAATTTTCGAAAATATTGCAATGACATTGTACCAAACAGTAATTTCGTTTCATTTTGTATTGATTAATTTGAAATTTGTATCAAGAAATATTAATAACATAATATTTTGACAATCGTCATTATGGTGAGGTCAAATGAATGACGTTACTCAAATCCTATATGCGCGTTTCGGAGACGCAGCATACATCGATGGCGCGAGATTCTAAAGTCCTAGCTAAGGAAGTGTGTTGTTCCGTTTGCCAAAGTGTTCGGACGTTAAAGCTCTTACATGTAGCTTAGAGCGTGGTTTCAGGAGACCGAGAATAACGTTCTGCGTACTCGAATCGTTTACATTAGCGGAGCGAGGTGATAGAGGAACGTGAGAAGGGTTAATCGTGGAGATAAGAGAGTTATTATCAGGTGTAGGAAGGATTTGATTGTGACTAACTTGGTCTCGTGTGCTGTTATGCGTATGAGGGCTGATGTCACTTCCTAGATGTCCGCACCGTGGAAGGATATTTCGTGAGGAACCTGACAAAGAAGTTGGATTAGTGTTGGTCTTAACGACTTGGGAGCGTGACCGCAGAGCCCAAGGGACAACTGCTTGAGGCCGGTCATGCACGGCCTTTTTGTGGGGGATTTTTGAAGTGTTCTTCAAAAGGCCTTACCGCCGGAGACGGAAATCCGTGAGGTAAGATGAGGCGTGACACTCCTAGGGTTGAACTTTTCTAACCCCTTCCTTCCTTGTGAGAAGGCAGCATCGCTGTAGATGCTGATTGTCCGAGGGAAACACCTTATTGTTGTCACACCCCTCTACAATCAGCAGTACGACTTCCCCTTCAGACCTTGAGCTGCTGCTTTTGCTCTTACCATTCTCCAACCGACCTGTCTGGCATGGTAGAACCTACAGGAACATATGTTCCAGCCAATATAGCTCAGTTGGGTCATCACGATAGGCAAGCCCGACCACCACGTCAAGGTGGCAGCTACGGTCGGGCCAATGGTCACACGGGCTTCAGGATTCTAAGCAAACAAATGGCGTATGGACCTATTGTTGGTCACTGGCTATCATGGGATTGCATTTCTTAACGTTTCTCCACTGCTTTTTGGATCAGACCTTTAGGTCAGAGGCCTGGGGTGTGGCATTCTAAAAAAACCACCTGCTTCGGTTTGGGCACCCGGGCAGTATTCCATCCCTCACACAAATCGAATGATTTGTTTGGAGCATATCTATTTGGTGCCTCCTTGTACCAATGTTTATGTGTTTAGGTAAATAAATACTTGGAGGGGGGAAGTGTTCCGTTGTTGTCCAGTATTTTTTCTCAGTCACTCAATCTTAGGATTATTTTCCTGTTAGGCTAATCTCAAAATTTTGTGCACATTACGCAGTATGCTGTCTTGATTTTGACATTTCTCCCTGTAAACACAAACAAGCAGTTCTGCTCACAAGGTGAATTGGGTGGGAGATTAAAAACCGAATGAGGTAGATAATGTTCGCTATAGATGTTTCGTTTTCTAAATCACTTTGTTTTTGTCACAAATTTACAATTATAAACAGTTTTGTCGTCAATGTAGTATGCTTAAAGTGAATCATTTCTCTGGCTAGTAAATAACTGATGTATAGAAAATAAAGGTATAAAACTTAAAAGTCCTAGATCTTTTAGTCTCTTAATCTCCAATATCCTTTAGTCACGTTCACGTTTTGGAATGATGACACTAGATCCACTTAGGTTTTAACTACAGTTTGTCGTGTTTATTTTACTCCGGCTTAACATAGCCAGTTACGAAACGAAGATTCGAGTGCATCAACTTATGACTGTCATCCGACAGTCCATGAATTTTGCTGGGCCTATTTCTAATACATCTGTCTACTCAAAATGTCAACAATAACAATCTGCTTCATTAAATCTCGCCAGATGTAACATGGGGATAAAACGGAATAGGCACACTTCATTGTAATATCGGTAAGTACGTACAAAATAAATTACTAATTATGACTTGTTATTATCCAAAAAGGTCTATATTATTTTCATAATGTTCTTAATATGACTGGTTTGTTCTAGATTCTGGAATTTACCCGTCCAACATAATAACTTGTATTTTGCGTAGAGGTCAAGAGCCTTTTTACAGAAAACTGTTAGTCTAGACAGGTTGCTCTTAAATGGTATTTATAATTAGAAAAGAATAAATTTCCTGTTGAAGACAGTAGCTAGCGTTAAATTCTGTGATTGTCCATTGGTGATTGACCACATTAGGCTGGCAGTATCATGTTTCCATGTGTTTAGGTAAAATTAGTCATAATTGGTATCTTCATTCAGGTAGGAATTCATGTACTGGAGCATATTAGGTTATTAAATCGATGCAACCAGATAGCACTCGATCGTAAACCCTCCAATGTATCCTCAATTGGCGAATTCATCTGACTTTTCACTTTCTTATGTTCTTCATTCCTGCCTTAGCTAATCACGTGTCTTGTATAGCATCTGACATAAATACAAACTATTTCATTATCGAATCATATGATTGGTTAATTCACCTATTAAGGCTGTTGTAATCATGTCCATCCTGTCCGTATCACTATCATCACCACACAATCGATCATAAATATTTCCACCGTTGAAAAAATTGTTCATTTCTTTATCTCACTGTTGATTATTTTCGTGGTATGGATTACTCTATGGTCTGATGGGATGAGTGTTCCTTAAATCATTGCTAATTTTAAAATTATCCTTCGAATAAATTAACACTCATGTAAACAGGAATATTCGTCGTGAATATTGCTTTCATCTTACTGTTTTTAAAAAAAATGGGAACACCTGTTGAATTTTTAACACCGCTGGAAATAGAAGCTGGTAAATTAGTTTCATTTTTGGTCCCGTTGTATTTTCGTTAGATTTATTCATCTCATTTTTGTTCATGTTCATGTGATAGTATGATAAAGTGAGTGACAATTCAAAGATTATAAAACTAAGATGTTATCGAATCGAGTTGTAGTAGGGGATTTCCATTTCTAGGAATCCCTACCAAGCAAAACAGAAACTCGCGATCGCAGATGTTTTTATTTTTGTTGTCTTGCATGATTTTCAGTATCTTATTTTCATTTCATCCGTTTTAAAATGTCTTATAGTAGATTTATTAGTAAAACGAAATCATGGAGACAAATTTTAGAGACTACTAAAATTATGTTCAGGAATTTTTCTCCCGTTTCCATTCATCCAAGAAGTAAGCGATGAAAATGACTAGTTTCTGATAAATAAGTGGTAGAAGACAAGTAGCTAAATTGTGTACAATGTCTTTACATGATATGAGTTCCTCAATGTTACTTAGAATTTCTTGAGATTTGAGATCAAAGGAGTTGCGGTATATTAATTCATCCACAAGGCTGAAAAACACTTTTTTGAGAACCTTTGTGCGGTGTAAGATGGTTTTTCAGGTGCACCCGCATTGCTTCGACGTTTACATATTCGCCTTTGAGAGAGGGTTTACAAATGCCGCTTGTGAACAATCACTCATCTGAATCTCTAGAGGCACTTATATACCCTCTAGTTGCTTTTGTAAATTGTTACCCCTAGCTCAACTGTTTATCAAATATAAATCAACATAGAAGTCATTCAATCTGGCACACTTCCGGCATTCTTCACGTTGGTGCATGTTCAAAATGCCGGAAATTTTGCAATTTGAATATCAACACTTACTCGTCCCATTTTTACGCTTCTACTTCCGGAAGTGCTGTCTTCTTTTAACTCAAGGAAAAACACAGTTAACATCTAAGGCTACAATTACTGCCCACCATTTCCACCTATATTATACTTTCTAATGATTGTTTTATCAATCTCCACGATTCTGCCTCTACCACTAATAGGTATTGTTGTCCCCATCACGAATTCTGAGAACATGACCCTACAGTAGTGAAATCATTGTACTAATGTAACTTCGCCCAGTCCATTATTGGTCTGCTTTGATTACTTGTGCTTGGGTGATCCATCACATCCCTAGAAATCCGTACTTTTCGAAAAGCCACTTTTGAGCGAAGGAAAAAGAAGGCAGTTCTTATAGACTTATTGTCCTAACATAGTAGTCGCCGTAATGTAATTTGATTGTGTTTTGTATCTTCGTTTAGTCTTAGAAATATTTTCCTTGTAAATTAGTCACTATTATAAGTATTCTTATTATCTTAATGTCATTTTGTTTGTCTTGACGTGACTGGTTGTTAATATATATATAGTCACATTTTCAAGAGTTCAAATCGATTCTTAAATGTCAATAGTACTAATTAGAAAGTTTCTATCTGATAATTCAAAAGCAGGAATGGTGAATATGTATGATGTTAATTAAACACATTCTACATCATTATTGTCTTTGTCCGTTTTGCTCCCTTTTTGAATATTCACCACACACCTACTAAACTGGATAAATTATGACAAAGTTTACTTTCAGGCAACGACTTTTACAGCAATGCAGTCGTCGATCTTAATTCCCCACACCTTATTGAAATTGTCTTACTAATTTTGCAAGTTTTTTGTCAGTAGATCATCGCATAGATGTGTAGACCTAATAAAGCTGTAAAGCCAAGTTTCGTGAACTAGGAAAACTTATGGACGAAACTATCAGATATAAGGTGGAGGACCTTGGATTTTGGCGCAAAATCCATTGATCCATCCAATCAAATAGCATTTTGGCATAGTAGCTGATGTGAGTTCGTGATGAGAACTCTAACTGTAGATCATTATCCTAATTCTTCATACTAATTCATAACTCTCTCTTGACCCTAGCTAGCGGTTTAATTTCCTCAGGTCATTTTAGTACCACTCTAAGGTCGTCCGTAGACGATGGTCTTACCACATGAATCCGTGTATACTTCTAAATATTTCCCGTTAAACATATCTAGCAGCACATTGTTTATCAGCAAATGTTTTCGCTATCTATGTGGTTATAACTTGTTTTAGTTTATTTCGCAATATAAAATCTTCATTTATTCAAAATCCTTTTGTTTAGTTGTTGTTCATTTGAGGACATTAAATAATGCACTTAACTAGTTAGTGTTTATTTAAATAGAGCTGTAGCTTACTGATTAGGGCGATCGGCTTTCAGCCACTTATTCCTAGGTTTGAACCTTGCCACACCTACTGTGCGGGCAACTGGGTAGTATAATTAGTCTTCATACCTTTTGTGTGACTAATACCCATTTACCTGATGGATGAGTTAATCGTCTCTCTATTTTCTATGCCAGACTGACTATTCCTTGGGACCTGATTGGTTCAATGCTTATTTCTTGAAGTATAGTAATCGGTAACGCGTTCAAACCTTTGGGAGAGGGAGAACTAGTTCTATCAGGATTCCCGATAGTCAGTGTTTCTCTCCAAATGTAAAATGTTAATTTAAAACTGATGCGAGTGAAAGCAAATAGTTCAGCAACAGAGAAATAATTGTTCAGTCACGTTGACCATTTTATTAACTTGAAGTTTCTTTCGCTCTGAAGGATTAAGGACTTAGGAAATGTTTGCTAAAATAGCAAACTACTTGTTGATTTTCCGCTGACATGGACCATCTGTATTGGTCGTCTATAAAGTATAATGAGAAAGTAATTAGTAATTCGAAGACACCTCATATATAAATCACCTATAAGCCAGTATGAAAATGTTTCTTATAAGTACATTTAAACTCGAACATTATTGTCTAGTGTTGTCTCGTGTGAGTGCGTACGTGTCCTGTTAATATATGAACGTGATAAAACCGCCAATTAGAGAGCTGTGATTTATCGACCAGAGCTATGATACACGAAAACCGTATGAGCAGTCTTGAGTAATTATCAGTCCTGCTTTCTGCCTAGCCCAGCCAGTTAAGTCCAGAACACCAATAACAGCTTCTGCAATATGAATCATTATTCTCAAACATACTGGGTTTATATACCAAAAAAACTGACCATATCGTACCATAAAATAGAAAATAACATTTGTACAAGATTTGGCCAAATATGGCTGTGAATAGGGGGAAAAGTAATTGATGGACTGGGGTTAATTCAAGAATGGTAAATCGTATAGTAATAGTTCATAGGTCAAAATAAAGCTTATGATAAGACGAACACAGATACGAATAGTTTAGTTACTTAACAATTATACAATAGGAATTATACATATAGTATTGGTCCATAAATAGTCCTCAAAGTTACCATTCATAATTCTCCACGGGATACAACATCTAGGTCTAATTTTAGTTAGATAAAATTTTTCTAGAAATTTTGGAGTATTAGTATGAGTTACCAAAAGTTTGTTATTTTTCGTATAAGATACAAAAGTTGTCTATTTTTTGATAACATTCAGTAAATCTTGGCAAAATTCAGCCGTCCCATTTTTTAAAAATATCTTCAATTAATGTAGAACCACTTGAACTTCTAGTTCACATAAATTTTAAATGTTATGAATAGTTTCAGTGTCAATTTGTATTTAAACATGGGTTTTTTTCTGTTCCATTCAATTTTATTTCTCCTGAACAATTGGTCCATATTATTACTATTATTATTATTATTATTATTATTTCAGGACACCATTTGCCATCAGTATTTTGATCACCTTTCACAATAGATTCGTCCATTTTATGCTAATTTTATCATAAACTGGTCACACCCTTATATACTCATTACTATTATTAATCTTTGTCTGGTGTGAGTTAATTTAAGAACTAATTTTCATTTGTTTACCAACTTTGTTTATCCACTAACTTTTCTTTGTCTAATAATGAGTATTTTTAGAAATAAACTTCTCAGATTGTTAACTGTTGATAAGGGGAATTATTAGATATTGTTTTGTAGTACGCAGATTGACTTAATGCGCAGGTATAGAGTTCATAAGTTGGAATATTACTAGGATATATTTGTGTATCTCTGAATTGTCACCATAAATAATAAACGTTCATTATCTGTTTATACTGAGATATTTATCTTCCAGAACTACTAATAACCCATAAATTGAGCTATGTGAAGTATGTAATGAACCCAATTACACTATATTTCTCAGCTTAGTGTAGTAAAATATATGAACCATTGGATTTCAGTCTATTAATTGGAAAACGGCTTCTTAACAGCGATACTCAAAACACCTCAGGCTCTCTGTTGTAGAGGTTAGATCGCTCGAACTCGTAAGAAGTCTGAAACTAAGACAAAACATCTAGTAAATGCATCTTACTTTTTTTACTCCATTTTTTTTTCAGTTTATGTTGTACTGAAATTAACAGGGCCCACTGAGTTACAGGTTTATAAATCCAACCAGTTTCAAGTAATAGAACAAGTGTGGGGAACTGAAAAGTATTAATCTAAGCTTATTTTTCGTGGTTGTTATAATGTTTAGTCAGAAGCAGTTATTAACGTTATGATTCACCCCACTAAGTTATGAGTTATTTTAAAGTTACCTTTCACATAAATCTTGTCTAATGTTAGTTTTTCACCATACTAATATGAACTCTTACCTATAATCATATAGGTATGGAAGCTAAATAAGTCATTACAAAGTATGATTGAACTAGTGTCGTAATAGCGTATAAAAGTCGGATATCATTAGGCTTTTTGGAAACAAGTGTTCTACTCTATGACAATGACATCAAAACGGAAGTATTGTAGAATAAGAATAAGTCAAAGCTTCTGTATTTAAATAGATTTCACAATAAATGACATTTTAACAATCAAATTATAATTAATTCACCAGAAGCGGCCCATTCTAAGTTGAGTTTTTTATTTCCACATATCCTATTAATCGATTGCATTGTCCAATAAAACAGCCAGGAATGTAAGAAAAAGAAACTACGACCGAATCACAACTGAATTCTTTTAACATTTCTTTTATTCAATTGTTGGTAGTAGTGATAATATGCATTGTTCAACTTATAAGGAGTATGATTCTGTTATTTTTTGCATCTAAGTAGAGAGTGAATCGATTATTCTAATTGAAATAGATTATTTATAAGTATGTGTATAATTATATGTATTGTCTGCTTGTGTATCTAATTAACAGTGTATAATTATTGATACTTCTTTTTTGTTCTACAGAGATTTATTTTCTGATTGTATCTCTTGGTTGAGAAATTTCATAGTTATGCACTTGTTATCGTAATAGTTTCTTTTGATAAGACATATTGTTGTTTTTCTTCATTTCACCCTAGATAATAACATAAAATGTCATTATTGTTATTTATGTAATTTTAAAACTTTTTATTATCCATGTATGAATACTTGTGGATGACTTGTCACTATTAATAAGTATTGTTATAAGCATCAATTCTTATTGCAAAAGATATCTATTAATTAGGCGTTGGTTTGTTTTAATGCTTTACGTATTGTTGTTGTTATTATTATAAGTCTCGATTGACCTTTGTCTCTTATGCCACCCACAACATAGGTTACCCCATGAATTTTAAGTGATGACATTAGATTATACCCCAAAGGTATGGACATAGCGTATTTTTCAATTTGTCTTGAAATAATTTGGAGACAATTTTGTCTTTAGTATTTTTGACTGTGTCACATTCTGTAAATTAATTAATTGATCATGTCACTTAAAAACACCATCATACCTTTTTTTAACCCAAAGAGGAAGGAAAAATCACCAAAAAAAATTTGGATGAATTGCTCATGGTACCCTGAAATTGTTCAAAGATCGTTTTCTTACTTATTTGATTTTAATAATACACATCTGTTGTATTAAGTCTGGTAATACTGTAGTGAACAGAACACTAGTTGGGGACAATCGAATGTATTTAAGCAAAGATTACAGACTATCTCAATAAATTCTGATTACCAAACAATGAACAGTCAATTTGCAAATTAACAACCAATTGTTTCAATCTTCACTGTTTCTTCTCTTATTCCATTGCTCATGCATTTTCCAGACGTTTGCGTTTCATTTCAGTTCTTTCCTCATCGGTCTTCTGCCAAAATACATTCTATGTCTGACCCACACCATATACTACTTATATGGATATAAGTAGACCACACCACACTCGTCCCCCCTTTAAAGCATTCGTTCATGCGGTGGTTCTGCTCGCCATGCCACTATCTTCTTTCACTGCAGTCTGTGCCAAACTCTCCGTCAGAATGTCGAGTCTGCGGCGCGCTGACCTCCATAGCTCCGTCGACCTGCCGGGGCACCAACATCCGCATACCACCCGGCACCTGGGACGTTCAACACCCGTACTCCACCGGCCTGCTGAGCCATCTACATCCGATGTCCGCCCAGCAGCCGCACGTCCCACTGCTCCTCTCCGTCGACAGCACCCGCTACAGCCAACGCCGCCCCGCCAGAACACTCCACTCGACGCCAACTCTCCACACCAGACTGCCCCAACTAGCACCTCAACTCCAGACCCGCAGCGGCGTCCGCAGAACAGCACCCTTCCTCCTCCTGGTTGGCAGCGACACCAAATGTAGTGAACAGAACACGACTGGGGACAAACGAATGTATTTAAGCAAAGATTACAGACTATCTCAATAAATTCTGATTACCAAACAATGAACAGTCAATTTGCAAATTAACAACCAATTGTTTCAATCTTCACTGTTTCTTCTCTTATTCCATTGCTCATGCATTTTCCAGACGTTTGCGTTTCATTTCAGTTCTTTCCTCATCGGTCTTCTGCCAAAATACATTCTATGTCTGACCCACACCATATACTACTTATATGGATATAAGTAGACCACACCACAATACTACAGTTGCAATCGCTGTAATCGATGGAATAGGTGAATTGACTTGGAACTTGTTGCTTCATTAGTTAGAAGTTTAGTGTTTATACCATAATCCAACTATTTCGGTTATTTGATAGGATTATCAGTTGCTAAACATATATAACACTACAATTGTTTACTTTTTCCATCAGGAGTTTTTATCTGGTACTATTTATAATTGACTTAATAAATAATGATGGCTTATCGCAGGAATGAAGGCTTTTTCAACTAAAGAAAATAGGTTTTTTGGTAGAATTACCATGTTTCCAATACGAGAATGGTCATTCATCAACTTCTATTCTAAGACGTTGAATTGAGATAGATTGGGGTGGAGACTAATCGTCATTTGATGGTGCATTAGTTGGTTGGGTTGCCTGTTTATTTTCTTATTGATGAAAATCAACAAGTGTGGATATCTGAAGTCTCTACATTTGATACAGACAGCGATGTATTCTTACCTCGGCTTCAACGATTTATCATCACTTGCACTCCGTTTCCTTCAGTCTTTTTTTCAAAGTTCCCATTTTGTATTGACGTGCACGAGTAACATGTTTTTAAAACGGGAATAATTTTTAAAGGGTATTAAATTATCCCACCACCTCAGTGTACGGTGGTAATGTGAACCAAGCCCTTGTTGCATCAGTTACTTCATTCAACCAAATATGGTGATTGTGCTATTAGTTTACTGTCAACATGTTATATGATCAAAGGTATATGCGACATCACGTATCATTATGTCGATTTTTGTAAAGCTGTTTTGATCGATCTTTTAGGTTAAGTTCAGCAAATCATTAATCTTGTTTTGGTCAACATCGTTTTTTGTACTTATCTCGTTTATTTACTCATTTATGCTTACCTTTCTAAGCTAAACCGTCAGTTCATGTCGATCCAGTTTCTTTTCAACACAAGAACTTCAAAATTTTAATTTAAACGATGGTAGAGGATTGCCAACCGTAGGTGGATAATATATGCATGCGTTCTAGATACCATGTTTTCCTCGAGTAAATCATGATTACGAGCCTATTCTTGTTCATGCCTTTCTTTAAAACTCTACAGTGGTTCATTAGTGAATGGGGCATTGTAAGGCTGAACTGTCGTTGAGCCTAATTAAAACGTAATAGTTGAGATCATGAGTCAATTAAACTTAGACTACCATGGAGAACCTGGAAGCACTGGACAGCCGTTTCGTCCTATCGTGGGACTCCTCAGCAGTGCGCATCCACGATCAGTGCGCATCCACGATCCCACCTCGCGAGATTCGAACCCAGGACCTATCGGTTTCGCGCGCGAACGCTTAACCTATAGACCAATTAGCCGACATCCAACGGTGTTCATATCTTACTTCAACCAATCCAAGAAATTGGGCAACACATCCACCATTGTTCCACAATAGGACGAAACGGCCGTCCAGTGCTTCCAGGTTCTCCATGGTGGTCTAGGTTCAATTGACTCATGATCTCAACTATTAAAATTACTGTAATATCCACAAAAACCCCTTCTGATATTAAAACGTAATATTTTAAGAAAGAGAACTTATAAAAGAACTAAGTTTGCCGATAGAGTTGGGATCATTTCTAAATAACTGTCGAGCTTTAAATCATTTGAACATATTGATCCATCTCTAAGAGGCGTCGATAAATTATCTTCCAAATGATTTTCTAGCCTAAATGATCCTGTTTACTCGGAATAGTAAAGATACATTTTTTCATTTTCGAAAAAGAAAATGATATTATAGATTATTTTGTGGATTGATTGATCAACTTCAATTCCAATAATTAGAATGTTCTATTTTTTTTTGTGGTTTGGCAATGTTTAATAAATTTTGGAATGTAAATGTATATATGACCTTGGTTATTCTGAGTTTTAATAATTCTGTAGTGATTTGTCATCTAATATAATTTTTCATCATACTTAGTCTTATCTTGGAAAAGATACTCTGTAGAGCAGTAACATAGATTGATTGCAATAATTTAACTTGTTCGGTAATAAGTATAGTACCTTTAATAAATCCCAAATGAATTCAATTGTTCGATAGTAACTGGTGTCTATCACAACTTTTTCATAGCGTACACTTTTGCTTATGTATAAAATGTAACTAAGGATATATCTAATACCGAGATAAGAAGTTTCTTAACGTTACTTTCTTTATTTGGTTATGTTTAAAACAAAACTTTTATGCCAGTTTAGTTGTACTAACAATAGTTCACCAAATTGAATTGGGTAAGGTAAAACTCAAACGTGATTACGCTACTACTACTCACTCATGATTTCACTGGCACTTTATAACGTCTATTCATTTAATACAAATGGTCTACTTACGAAACTATTGATTTCTATCATGAAACGTTTTGTTTGGAGAGTAGCCAATTTATTTGTCATAATATCTGTCCCAATCAGTATGATAAACCGTTATAACTTGTGCCCACCCATTGCCCTGTTAATGTATAACGTGATGTTGCCACCAATTAGAGAGCAGTGAATTATCGATCAGACCAGTGAGCAGTCTAGAGTACTTATCGGTCCTGCTTCCTGCCTAGCCCAAGCAGTCAAGTCCAGAACAGCCTCTGCGGTATGAATCGTTTATTTCAAGCATACTGGGTTTATATATCAAACAAACTGACCACGTTGTACCATAAAATAAAAATAACATTTGTACAAAATTCAGCCAAATGTGGCTGTGAATGTGAGATGCAGTAATTAATAGACCAGGGATAACTCAAGAATGGTAAGCCGTACAATATTAGTTCACAGGTCAAAATAAAACTTATGATAAGAGGAACACGAATACGAATAGTTTAGTCAGTTAACAATTATACAGTAAAAATATACATATAGTATTGGTTCATAAATGAATCCCAAAATTACCATTCACTATTCTTATCGGGGCATGACAACTACTGTCTTTTTAACTATACAATGAACATTTATTACTACTACATATATTTATGTGTAAAAGACTCATATTTGAACGAAGAATATTCTTTTCAATAAACTCTTCAGGTTCTACGATTATATATCCAAATTAATAATCTGAAAAGTGGCCAGGTTTAGAGCAAAGTGCATAGTTTAGTTAAAGCATATGAATTTACGATTGCTGAACAATATAAAATTGTTCATGTTGAAATGACTCATATGTAATGTTAACTTGAATCAGTTAGTAGGGTGAGAGGAATAATAGTACAATTACAAATATTTATGTGTCAGTGCATAATCGTGTACCTAATCAAGCGATTCTTTCATATACATTCGTTTTACTGCCCTACATTTAATCTTTTGGATTTCCAGGTAAATGTTTCTGTGTACAATGTTAATTTTTGCATTTTTCTTTCAGTTCTTTGTGGTCTAAGAGTTAGTCAGATGGCTCAAACTTATGAAGATTTGGATGCTATTACACAACTGTTAGAAGAAGTAAGTATTTATTTTTATTGGCAGTAATGGGAAACCAAACTTGAAGTGAGGATTTATGATGTCGAAAGATTTATATAGTCTATTTTGACGTTCCATTCGGGCTATTAATGGTTTAAAAAGTTTTAGTATGTGTATATCTTTCGAAACTAAAGATGTGAATTTCCAGTAGGTTTTCTCATTTATTATATTACAAATAAGTGTGTAAAAATTAATCAGGATTTGGACGGAGTTTGAATATTCAGACTGTTTTTAATAGCTCTTACAGTTTGTTTCTTTTAGGTGTGGCTAAACTGTTTCATAGTTAATTCGAAAGCTTCACTAATTATCAATGGAAACTTTCTTAATTTAGTTCTTACTCTGTAAATGTATTTAGTATAACAAATTTACTTTTATAGTATACAAAAATTCCTATCAATGAATATATATTATGCTAATAATGGAATTTTAATGAACTTCAAATATCAATGAGAAATGTTTTCTGACATTCTTCATTATTCTGATAATTTCAAAAAACCTAGTATCGATTTATAATTCTTGCGTAAAACAACCATTTGTTTCTTAGAATCATTTATTCTCCTAATACAATTTCAAAATATTTCGTAGTTAAATTCATGAGTCCATTAAAGCTAAACCACCATTGAAAACCTGGAAGCACTGGACGACCGTTTCATCCGAGGATGGGACTCTTCAGCAATGCACATCCACGATCCCGCCCGCAGGATTCGAGCCCAGGACCTACTGGTCTCGCGCGCGAACGCCTAACGTCTAGATCACTGAGCCGGCATCCAACGGTGTTAGTGTCTAACTTCAACCAATCTTCAAATTCCGCGGGCGGAATCATGGATGCGCACTGCTGAGGAGTCCCATACTGGGACGAGACGACCGCGCAGTGCTTCCAGGTTTTCTATGGTGGTCTAGATTTAATTTACCCATGAATTCAACCATGAAATTACTAAAATTCCCACAAAATTCCTTCTGATTCAAAATATTTGTTATCCTATACTATAATCTAGAAACAAACAGATCTTGAATTGGCAGCGAAAATCGGTAAAAATCTATTGGCGAAAAATCATGACCTTCAGTCGAGACTATTGGAGACTGAAAAGAATCTTAATGCACGTGATGAAGTTGTAAGTTGTTGTCTTTATTTGTTCTATTTGTGAAATTTTATTCCACGTATTATGTAATCAAGACAAGTAAAGAAAAGACAACTCATACCTTGTTTTCAATGAGTCATATTTTCTTTATCTATTGTAGGAGTTTTCTTCAAACCATTTTCGGTGATTTAGAAAATGATTTCCTTGTTTCTTACGTTCATAGCTATTTCAGTATGGATGTTGTCGCTGAATTTTAATCTGATGTTGATTCTCTGCGTCTTTCTTAATTTATTATTTATAAATTCCTATTCATTGTTGCTTATTCATTATCTTTTTTTGTTATGTTACCGTCTGCTGAACAATTTCTAAATATAGTAAAGTTAATATTTTATTTATAGTACTAATAATTAAATTTAATTAATATCAGAACAATGTTTTATAGATACATGCCTGTTTGTTTACTTGGATTAATAATGTACTTTGTGTGGTGATGATTGTTCTTAATCTAGACCAAGTTGTTTTGTTGTTGTAAGTAGCTGCTACTTTGACGTGGTGGTCAAGCTTGCCTATCATGGGGACCCAACCGAACTATATTGGCTGGAACATATGTTGCCGTAGGTTCTACTATGCCAGCCAGGTCGAGTTTCATCTCGTTGCATCGATTAAATAACCTAATATGCTCCAGTACATGAAATCCTACGTGAACGAAGATATCAATTATGACTAATTTTACCTAAACACATGGAAACATGATGCTGCCAGCCTAATGTGGTCAATCAGCAATGGACAAACACAGAATTTAACGCTAGCTACTGTCTTCAACAGGAAATTTATTCTTTTCTAATTATAAATACCATTTAAGAGCAACCTGTCTGGACTAACAGTCTTCTATAGAAAGGCTCTTGACCTCTACGCAAAGTCCAACTTAATATGTTGGACGGGCGAATTCCAGAATGTAGAAGGAACCAGTCACTGACAGGTGGACTGAGCCATGTTGGTAGATGTAGACTACCTGGTTGGGACCCACGAGACGATAGTAACAGATGGTTAGAGACCTTGAATGACATGGCTCAAAATCGTTTGCGATGACGAAGGTGTATCCACCCTTTGTGTTCTCCCAAATTATAATCTTCTGAATTCTTCATGTCCCTTTCTTTTTTCTCTTTCCAAATTTATTTCACTGGATTATACGCCTTGAATAACATCTTCAAACCCTAATATTTCCTATTACTGCCTATACTCTTACCATCTCTACCACTATGGGATTTGAATCGATAACTGCATCTCTGTGATAATGTGGTATGGCAACTTGAACTGATGTACGTACGTACGAAGTTCTATGTTGTGACTGACTGAGAATAAAATATTAAATTATTGTCACTATCTCTGGGTTTTTTCTGCCTTATTAAGTAAACTAAAATGGAAACAGAATTGGCGGGATCACATTATCAGAACTGTGATATTAGCTTATACAGTTTTTTTCTCATATCACTTAGTACTAGTAACATGAATTAAGTCAAAAATTAGTTATTTGGTCCTTGAAATATATATATATATATAATAGCATATTCTGTTTATCATATTTTTTTTTAATACTGATTTAGTTTACAAGACAGCAAATCTTCTGATGTACAAGTAATCAGAGTTGTGCAGTCTGGGATTCGTCAGTCTTGGTTATAAGGTTCAGTGTCATACAGTTAAAATGTAACTGAGTTTTTCAAGAGAACTTTACTATGAATTAATCTCGGATGATTTAGCTACACAAGGCCATTTTTTCATAATTCATTGTAAAAGAACACCAGGTCGGTAATTCAATAAATTTCCATTCCCTCCTATTACTAACATAGTAAAAATGTAAAGTGTATAAACTGTGCTATGTGTATACACCTTATCGACTTTGATGAACTTTATTTCTTGTAATATTGTTTCAGATTAGTCAGCTAAATCATAATCTCACTGTCAAAGATAATTTACTACGTATATTCCTAAGAGATTCCGATCAAATTACTGATATTAATGATGATGAAGTTAGCGTATTATCCAGTGGACGTGCATCACCTGTTCGCAGTCAGCAGGGATTATCGTAAGTTTGTACTCTTGAATAGTTTTTTCTCTATTTTATTGATATATCGCTCATTTAGTTACCTTGTAAGAATTACAACTCAGTAGTTTGATCATCTGTCAACATTCTAATCAGAATTTCTTATGCTCACTACACAATAGCTTCAATTTCAACACATAGGGTTTCGTAGCTACGTCAGTTAGTAAAAACGATACGAATATTAATTATTAATCGTCTTTTACATTGTAAATATATGACTGAGATAATGACATGTTTTTGAAGTATCTCATCGTCTATTGCTTACTTACTGAACTAAATTGACTACTCACTATTGGCTTAAAGTTTGCTTAAGTATTAACGTTTTGTGTATGCTGATAAGCACTGGATTTGGTTTCCCCCGTGAATGCCATTACTAGGATCCACTTGGATCTAGATGAGAAGTCCTAATTAGAAGGAAACATGTTTACTATATGTATGGTGGCAAGAGCTACTGATGATGAATCAGCTATTGCTTACTAAGAATCCATCAAACTTTTGCATGTGTAATTTTCGTTTTGAGTATATATCATTATCTACTTCAGTACTACAGCTATATGTGACTTATTTTCATTCATTTGGTTCCTCATGAACACAGACGATGTCACAAATATGTACTGCTTCATGTAAACACAGTCGTAGTCCAAATTAAATTACATATGTCTGTTTGTGACATAGTTGGACAAAGGCAGATAACAATGTGCAGTTTTATACAGCTGTACACCCTACCGATGTTCTGCACGTAGTATCACACAAAGTTAGTCAGTACGCAACAAGTCGACACGTTTCTCATCAGTACATTGAGAGGAAATAAGCAAGATACAAGGTAGAATATTGAAAATAGAGATGCGAATTATGGTAGATAACTTGATTTAGTGGACCGACCAAAGTCGCCAAGTGGAAATACTACTTTGTGCTAATCAAAAGTGTAATTGACAGATTCATATTATTGGCCGTGAAATGGTTTCATTTTCTATGTATACGCGCATATTTGCATCAATGGGCGCTCACCCATGGATTCCTTTAAGCCTATTAAACTTCCTTCACTTAGTCTTCTCATTCAGTAGCCAGTTTGGGGCTTGCATATAGAAAGTTTTTGCATCAGTATCGGACTCGGTACACTGATTCAGAAGTAATGAATAACGCATTAAAATTGAAGATTTATTTAGGGATAAACAACAGCTGATTTTGATTCACATCACTCAACTTTTTCAACCATATAGGTCGCTATTATTGTACTTTCTCTAATCAAGTTTTTTACGTCTTACAATGTCACCACTAAAGTCAACGGTTAATGACTTGATGAACAGATGATATGTCTTGCTTTGTTTACCACTAGACATTTTTCAACCTACTCTTCATGCTAGCTTTCATTGTATTTCACATTGATTTTGTGAGTGTCTACGTTATGTATTATTCAAGTAATCCAGTCGATGAAAGTTCAAAGCTTCATTTTAACCTATTCATTATTACACATTTGGTCATTCATCCGAACGCAAGGAATGTTTCACAAAGCCACCTGTAGTCAAATAGTAACAGTTTGCGCATATCATCTGTCTGTCTGAATGTCTATTTTTCCATGCTCCTATTACTTAAAACTTCTTAGAGCAAGTATAATAAACTTGATTTCCAGTAGTTATACACTTATTTTCTAACATTATCAACCCTATTCATAAACAATTTGTTTTCTACTCTATCTGATATTTTTCAAGAAAGCACTTGAAGAGAAAAAGCAGTTGATTTTTCAAAATTGTTTTACTACTGGTAATTACTATTTCAACGTAAAAAGTAATCTATACGTTGCCTACTTTTTTTTTAATAGAAAATAAATGCATTCAGTCCTGTGGTTCATATCCATTAATGAGTCATTTGGCTGGTTGCTTGACCTTAAGGTTGATTATTAATGATTTTGGGGCAGACCAATTAACTATTGATTATTTGTCTGACTATTTTAAGTAAAATGTTTCTGCACCCGTTGACTCATTCTCAACCATTTTTGACTGTGCCTTAACATTTCCCTTTTATAATTACCCTGGTACTAAACTTAATCTTTTTCTTTTTTGAATAATTTTATTATATTCCAGCCACAGAACTGTTATTCCAAATGATGGACAGTGAGTGTTTAGGGAAAGTTATATTTTAAACGATAACAGGATAGTTTGGGAAAAACAAACGTTAGAGTTGTATTTTGTGTTTGATAGCAGTTTTCATTTAGTAGTATATAAAAGAATGTCTTAACTAGTTAACATATTTTATTCATTTTTATCCTAGTAATACTTTTTTAGTAGTGTAAAGACTGTTATTTTGTACTTTTGCATATTCTCAACCTTTGTTCAATGATCTCCTTTGTAAATGCTACATATTATTTCTATTATTCCATCGTTTTTTTAAAATATATGTATGCATATATAAGTTAAACTGTAAATAGAAATCATGTGATTGTTAGTTTATTCAATTGATTCTATTACATTTTACTAATCAATCTCATCTTTATACAGTTAGTTATTTCTTTCTGTGAGGCACAACACGTATTTATTTTTATTTTCGATGATATAAAGGAAAACGATTGGGACTGAAAACTAACTGTTGTCGAGTTTATTGTTCTTTTACCCGATAAATTGAAGTGTACAGAATTCAGTTATTTACGAATTTTAACCCGTAACTGTGGGTACCAATTGTCTCACCTATCCATCATTACTGTTCTCTCTCCACAATAGTGTTTGTTCAGCTTAGTTTTCTTGTTTCAATTTGGATGAGATTGAACTAAACATCGGAGTTCAGTTAATTGCTAATAAGAACTGACAATGATTGATCTGAAAACTTAAAATCACTTTAAAAGCTTTCTAGGTAGAACACCTGTTAAACTGTTTGTGTTACTACATAATCCAACTTTCCTCTCATTTACAGTAATCCCATTTGTCCCGTTGCGTTTTATTTTGTGGATGAATATTTTTTTTATCTTCATTATCCACTTAGTATGTGTTGTTTTGGATTGAAAAAGCTTAGTTAGTTATCAATTATTCTGTATTTCTGATTGCGTCATTTAGTTAATTGTAAACATTCTTATGTTTCAGTCAATAGTAGTTGCAAACTGACAAATATATGTGATGAATTTAAAGATATTGTTTTTTTCCATCAACCAAATAACATTTTGTTTAGCATTAACTTAGCCATATGTACAGTGAATGCTGGAGATTTGATTGTTCATACAGTCAATCCTTAGCCATTGAAACTCATTAAATCAGTAGCAATCTGAAAAGATAATTTATCTTAATGTCGTTCATCTACTTATGTCTATGAGTGGTGGTATTTATTACTCTTAACCCCATTTACCAGTTAAATATTTGTGTGTTTAGCTTCGAGCCATACTTTGGGTATAAGAGCTAGTGATATTATATAGCTCTCCGAACTGAGTCAGATTTAGCGGGGTTGGAACCTGTGACTTAGTGACTAGATGTTGAACACCCTAACTACTAAGCCGCCACTCCGACATTATGTGATTACCAACATTCATATCTACTTCTTGTTAATCCTCGTTTACTTTATTGATAGAGTCTTCTCGTTATCTACAAAATTCTTGATGGTAGAAACCATGTTAAGTTATTTACCTCAGTCAGTCACAACATAGAACTTCGTACGTACGTACATCAGTTCAAGTTGCCATACCACATTATCACAGAGATGCAGTTATCGATTCAAATCCCATAGTGGTAGAGATGGTAAGAGTATAGGCAGTAATAGGAAATATTAGGGTTTGAAGATGTTATTCAAGGCGTATAATCCAGTGAAATAAATTTGGAAAGAGAAAAAAGAAAGGGACATGAAGAATTCAGAAGATTATAATTTGGGAGAACACAAAGGGTGGATACACCTTCGTCATCGCAAACGATTTTGAGCCATGTCATTCAAGGTCTCTAACTATCTGTTACTATCGTCTCGTGGGTCCCAACCAGGTAGTCTACATCTACCAACATGGCTCAGTCCGATTGTCAGTGACTTCATGGATTTGTGCCATGTTTTGGTCTGACTGCCTCTACTTTCTTTCAACCCACTCCTACACCATAAAACATCGCACGTCGGTAGTTGGGCATACGTAACACGTGTTCCAGCCAACTCGACTGATGAAGTTTCACTACTTTGTCAATCGATTTGCCATCCTTACCTAGTACCCGTTTCCTATAAACTGCATTACTTACTCGGTGGTCCCAGAATATACAAGCAATGCTTCGGAGACACCTATGATCGAAAACTAGTAGCCTACGAATATCATCTACTCTTACCGGCCATGTTTCACTGCCATAATGTAGGACGGAATGAACTGCTGCACAGTAAACCCGTCCTTTGTTTGGTAGACGGATATCTCGCCTACGCCATAAATGACGCAAGTTGGCGAAAGCTAGACGAGCCTTCTGTATCCGTGGTGAGATTTCGTCGCAAACGAGACCACAAGGGCTGATGAGACTCTCAAGATAAGTGAAGCGTTCTACACGCTCAACTACTTCACAGTTAGTTACTTGTTTTCATTACAGTATCATTCTTAATTATAAGTTTATGTCAACATTATGTGATATGTCTCATCCTGATATGTCTGTAACCATACCAGTATTTGTTTCCACTTATCTTTCTAAGTCGTACTTTTTTCTCTGTAGATAGAATGTCTTTGATTGTTATTGTTTATCTACAACATGGTGGCTTCGTGATTTTTTTCAGTTATCGTTGTAGACAGTTAGGTAGTGTTTCTAAGACAGCTTTTTCTCCACATTATGGATTCATAAGCATTCGTTTCTTTTGCCCTAGAGAATTAAGTCTTTGTTCTTGTAGTTTCTCTTCTGCTAAATTTGTATGTGTTTTTTTTCTCTACTCATCTTTATCCTCATTGTTTAGTATGTTTTAAAAAAGTTAAATACACCACTATGATTATTGCTTCACACACAGATTAGGATAATAGAGAAAAAAGTCTACTGAATAACGACTTGGATGTCTAGTCTAATTTGTTGCTTGTCATCAGATGATGCTCGTGTGTTACGTCGGAATATTGTTAGAAAATGATCAGATTTTTTAATATTCTATCTTTTTGGTAACGCTGTTATAATTCAATATTTCTCGTGGTTATATGATGAAGACATTATGTTATGCAATTTTCCACCCAAGAATCCTATTTTGTAATTCACTAGTTTTATGAAATGGATTGTTTCTTCATCTCTCTAACATTTTCCTCTAATATTTTCCTGTATATATATATATGTATATGTAGATTGTTCAAGTCATGTGATCTTTGGTGTGTAGGTTCTTTCTTTTGTCATTAAAATGCTAATTTTGTCAATATAATCACTTTTCTTATCTGATTGATAATTGAACGATATTTTTTTACTTTACCTATGATTGATGTGAAATTATATTGAGAATGTACAAATGTACTTTAATTAATTGTTGACCAACTTATAAACGGAATTACTAGTTAAAAATAGATGAATACGAAATTATTAAGTTCCGTTTTTTTATTGTGTAACATTTTATATTCTTTATCTTTCACCTTGAAATTCCTTTAAATTATTGCATATTTCAATTAACACTTCTAATATTTTCTACAGACTATAAAAAGTGGATCACGGTGTGATGTTTATTGGGTTATTATGAAACTGTATAATAATAATAGTACTGATGTTCAGTTAGCTTTTATGATTCGCTTAGTTATGTAAAGGTGTTTGACTAAAACAGTAGACCAACTTTCTAGCTTTCCATATTGGCTTTATTTGATACGTGTGCACGAATCGTTTTTTTTATAACAATTTATCTTTATGTGAAGATTTATGTTGAGAATAATTGTTCAAAACATTGAAGGAATCTTGTAAGCAAAGATGAATAGTGGCTAGCAGTGGAATCCAAGACGCTCGTTTCGTCCTATTTGGGATGAGTCAGCTGGATGTACCTACATCTCAGAGTTGATGTTCACTCCATTACTCGAACCCAGTACCTTTCGCTTCAAACGCCATCGCGTTATCCACTCGGCCACTGAGTCCTGATAGCCACTTGCTTGTGCAATGGGGTGAAGTTTATCTACTGCTAGCCACTATCCATCTTTGCTTACAGTGCTTGTGAACTTGGGCTATATCGAGGCAATACGCACAGTATGCACATATGCCAATTAGAGACTGACCAGTTGCAGTCCTAAAACATCAATGGGAAGATTCAAACAAAGAATACTAAATGAATTGAAGGAATCTGATCATATGTTTCGTATTATATTTATTTTAAAATAATCTACTTCGAGATATTTTCATGTTATTTGTCTGTATAACAGAAGTGTCATAAATAACGGATTGTACCTTTAGTGTTGCAGATATTGGCTGCCCTATCAGTCACTGTGACAGATTGTCATCAGTTTTTTTTATCTCATAAGATTACTTAGGTTTTTTAGCCAAATAAAACTTTGGGGTAAGATTATTGTATTATTATTCACTACTTATATACTTTTAGTATAATAGTTGTTGAATTGTTATTATGGTTTGTTGTGGAGACTGTTGGGTTTACAGTTTCACATCAGGAAGCACTTGACATCTGTTTTGTCCTACTATTTGGCCCTCATTTGTGCACGAATAGTTTGAAATTAGATACCAGCTCGGTTTTCTGTAGGTTAATTGTTCGTCATAAGGTTTGAATATCCTGTGTTTGATCCCAAGTGAGGTTGATTCAAACTCTTGAGCGATATCATATTAATGTGAAATGGCTTCTCAGTGCTTCCTCATCTTTGATGATTATCTAACGAAGGTAGATCATGATATGGCACCTCTAACTAGCAGAATATTTTCTTACAAAACGATTCACAGTTTTATATTCATCTTTTTTCAAACTGTAATATCATGCTATTGATGTACCTCCGTAATACTTGATATTTCATGAGATTAGAATTGTACGAATCAGTATTGATTAAGATTTCAGCAGTCAATGCATATGTACTCTTACTGACTTGTTGATCTGTTACATTCTACAGAGTTATTCAATACGTATACATAGATTTTTGAAGTTTGGTGTAAAGACCATGCAAATTGAAGTTTCATTTTTATTTTATTCACGGAAGTTTCATCTTATTTTTCTTATATTTTATTGTTGTTCAATATTCAGGGATTTCTCTGTTTGTTTATACTCTGCTTCTAACTGCTTTCTTCAGAAATTCAAATTGATGATTGGTACCAAAGACATTGTATAAGTAATAGCATAGTAGCTGACATAAAAATGTTTCAGTAGTTACTTTGTGCATTGAGTGTGTGTGCAGGTTAAAAGATGTTTTATCATCGACAAGATTTTTTTATTTCGGAAATGCTAATCCTTGAAAATTTATTTATATTTTGTGATATTCTGCTTTGTTTGTGTTTAATTGGTTCCCCCTTTAGGGAATTCTACTTCTTCATATTGGATCGTCATGTCCTTTTCAATTGAGGTTACTGTATTAACAGTTATTGATTTATTGCAAATTCTTGTCTGCTGAATATCAATATTGATTACAAATATACTTGAATATTTGGATGTTCGACAGGATAAATCCAGTTCTCTGTATATATTGCATCAGTTTCTTATGTATGATGTTAGCTGAGTTAAAAGGAAACGAACTGTCGTTATTTAGTCATAAATAAATAATCTTTAGCAAGGCAATCGAAAGTCTTTCGGTGATGAACGGGATCTTTTGTTTCCATGTTTTTTGTGTTTGTGGAACAACTGATTGTTCATTGATATTTGATTTTATATTTCTTTTAAAATATCCTTATCATTACGATAGGTCTAGTGCCGGAGGAGGTGATGGATTTTCATTGTCTTCAGTCAACTTCGCACAGTTGCATAAAAAACTTGGAGATCTAGAAGAAGAAAATAACCTACTGCGTCAAGAGGTATGTGTGTATCGATTTTGTGTCTGAATGTTAACATTTATTTTATGGTACATTTAGGTCTCCCCCAAATATTATTATTATTATTATGACGTTTTTCGTCTCAATATTATTGTGACTAGATAATGCCTACGTGGTTGACATATTTCTAACTGGTTGCTCTCTTTTGTAAAGCACTTATGTCCAACTCTTCTTATGGCGACATTGGCTATTCAGACAAGCCCCCACTGTTGAAATCCTCTTACGTATACTGTTAAACTGTCCGTGAATTAAATTCTAGTAACCTTGACCTTGATTTTCTCGTCCCGCTTTACTTCCTATGTGTATACTCGACATTAAATGAAGTGCTAAGTCTGGGTTTGGGGTTGTTCTTTGTGCCCTCAGAAGATTCTCTATTATTCCCTTTGTCGTTCCCTCCACTTGTGAATTAAGAAGCCTCTCTTGGATGTATCAACGAAACAGCCTGACCGATCAGTTGCAGATGGATAATCCCATCCCGCCACTGTTGTGTTCAGGGAAATTCTTAACTGATTTGTACTTGGTACTGAAAACTCCAAATCCAACGACTGATAGGTAACAAAGACCAAAAGGCGGCTGAATTTATTTGACTCCAGAAATAAATCTAAATGGTATATGCGTCCACACACTCAACTTTTTATATGATTGATGTGCTGTCAGATTAACAATCAGATTTGTTTAATTTGAGTAGTATTTATTATCAATTAATCAATGATTTACTAAGTGGACACATATTTTCGGTATCAAACTGTTATATCTAGATCGTAGATTTTCTTGCTACAAAACTCACTACTTGAGCACTGGAACGTCCGAACCGTCCAAGTCGCAAGTGAGGACACAGAAGACTAGGGAGAAGGAATGTTATTCCGAACTGTGTATGGTACAAAACTCCCAGGCATTTACAGTTCTTAGTAAAAGTGAAATCATCATTGCAGTCATCCAATCTGCGTACTTAAGGGAATAAATGAGTTATGTTAATTTGCCACGTTAATTGTGTCCATACTTCTAATATGCTTTGTTCAAATCTCTGGATTAATGTTTATAGCTGTTTATTTGACCTTAATATTCAATTTTTGGTTTTTCCAACAAGATTGATTTGATTCATCGATTCATTTTATTGTTGCTTAAGCATGATTATCAGCACTATTATGAGTTCTAATAAAACCGTTATATTTTTATTTGTAGCGTAATCGATTGTCTACTGCGGCTGATCAATTGGATGAACATGAAACTGCATTAGTTCGAGATTGTGCACGTCAATTAATTACTGCTAATATGCATATACGTAATTTATCCGATGAGTTGGCTAAGAAGTCTGATGCTTTCATGAATCAACAATCTGAAATTACTCGCCTACTTACAAGAGGCTTAGATTTAGAGAATCGTGTTAAGCAGGCAAGCTATATTATTATTATTATTATTATTATTATTATTATTATTATTATTAGAGTTTTTATTCATATCACTGAACTGTAAAAGATTGATCATTGTAGGATATTTTTGACATTGTAAGAATTGAATTTACCCAATTGTTAGATTTGTAAAGGTGAGGTTTTTGATCTACCACCTTTGTGAAAATGCCTGCCTTTTCCTTGAAAACGGATTATATATATTGGTGTGCAATGTTTTCAAGGTGATCTTGAGTGCTGTTGGAGGGATGAGGACAGTTGTCACTTCCTGGTTCGCCCCTCCGTGGAACGATATCGCTTCTTAAAGGACCTGGAAAAGAAACTGGGTTAGAGGTAATCTTGATTACATAGGTAGCGTGACCTCAGAGCTAAAAAAACGTTTTGTGGTCTGTACCAGACGACCTTATTGCAGACAGGTTTATGTGTGCTAGCTCTGTACGTAAAAGGCTTTGTCAATGGAGGCCGAAATCCATGAGGTGAGATGGGATGACGTATGACACTTTTAGAGCTGACCTCTTCTAATCCCACTGTTCCTTTGTAGGAAGGCAGCATCGTTGAATTTATCATATATTTGTTCAATCAACAACACAAATTCTCCCCCAGACCATGTGACTCTCGGTTTTAGTCCCCCCTTTTCTTCAGTCGACGGTAGGACCGCCAAAAAGTCTCCCACCTAATATTGATTGATTGAATCAACACGATATGGAAACTCGCTCAATACATCAAGTTAACGGCTACTATCGGTCTAAAGTTTTACCGACCAAGTGGTCGTTGTTTTAAATCTTGCAAGAACTTTATCTTCGAACACCGATCACTATCCATAATCCGTAATGGTTGTTTTATCAAACAACTCTTGGCTGCTACAGGCTGATTATAAATACTTATATTTGGTGTGCCTTGGATCGGAATTCAGGACACACTCCGTTTTATCTGGAACTGGTCAGCTGGATGTACCTGCTTTCCAGTGTTGATGTTCACATTGATACTTAAATACAATCCTTTTCACTTTGCGTCCTGGGTTACACTGCTAACCACATATCAAACATTCTATGTTGTAGTTAGAATTATTGAATTTCAGTGTCAAATGAATGTTTCCCAACGATAACAATCGGTTTCACATCTGATGATTATCTATAGTAGATTACAAATTAATTCTTTTTTCGTAAAAAAATAATGACAATAACTCTTACATTAAAATTTTTATTGGTTCAAAAAAATTTCAATTCTCTATTTCGTGATAAACCATAGTTACGTCTTACTGATTAGAAATATTGACAGTTCATTCATATAGTCCCGTATATTCAGAATGTATTTACTTGATACTTAGCCTTTTTTACCAAGCGTCGTTATATTGTATGATACAGTCATTTCCAAGCTTCGTAATATCCGTCTGCCAAATTCTGTGAAAAATAATATTCTCCTTAGATTAAATTTCACGATTTTTCCGATTTATAATTTGTCTATTAACTTTATAATAATAATAATTAGTATTATTATCGTTATCATTACTAATGATTTAATTTTCTTCCTTATGGTCGTTTAATTCGTATTCTAATTGTTGAGAATCACATCTTTCCCTTTTTCTGTTTTTCCTTCTAATTTAGTTGACAGCAGAAAATGAAATGTTAATTGGTCGGCTGAAAGAAACGCAAATATCGCAATCATTACTGACAAGTGAATTAAAAAATTTACGTGATAAATATGATGAGTGTCTAACGCTTTATAATGAAGCTAGGGTAATTACTGTTATTTATAATAATAATTCTAACCATGTTAAAACTGTTAGTGTTATTCATTTATTTGTATTGATATTAAACACTAACAGTTGGGGTGAAAAAGTACTGTACAACTGCTTTGTTTTTTTTTAAATTTCAAAAAAACTATTAGTAGTATTCCCTTATTGCTTGGTTCTATTTTTGGTGTATTTAGCTCTTGTAACAGATATCTTTGGGTAAATATCTTTGATTGCTTCGATTCAGTGATGTAATACGATTACCGCTTATTTGACCCTGTTACCGCTCATAGTACATAGACCACTGTTCAGGGATCTCCAATCAACTTTATCCTCGTCTCTTCTTCCCAGATACCGCCAACTGGTATTCATAGTCATTCTGTATGCTTTCAACTACCGGCGCCGTGTGTTATTTGGTCTGCCTTGTCTTGCCTTGAGAACTCCACGTTGGAGCCTGCCTTGTGATACGGTTCGATGGTTTCCGTAAATCGTGACAAAACCATCTCCAGCGTCTTTCCCTAATTTTCTCCCAAGTTGGTATCTGGTTGGTTCTGTACCACTGTAGGTTATTACTGATGGTATCTGGTCTATAGATGTGGAGTATTTAATGTAGGCAGTTGTTTATGAAAGGGCTTTCCTCATCTCTTATGGTGTTTTTTAATGTCAGCGATTGGTTCTTATTTGTTCTTGACCAGTTTCTCTGGTTTATTGTTCTTCTCTGCTCCTTTCTTAATTTAGTCATATAGTTCCTGACATTTCTTCCTCTTGCATCTTTTCTTGCTGTCACTGTTAGGTGTTCCACATATTCTTGTTTATCAGCTCTACGGCTCGTTTTCACTCTTTCGTCTGCTTCTGCATATTCTGCGGATGCCTTTAATACTTCTGTTTTTGTTTGGCTGTTGTTCGTTTCTGTCTTCCTGTTTTCCCTTCTTCAATATTAGTCAAAGTATACATGGAGATATGTTCCTTGTGTTGGTGCCTTTTGGAGCCTAACATCTCTTGACACTTTGTTATTCCTTTTTAATCCATTCCTAATTGTTCTGTATAGTGGTTTCCTCTTCTAGTAGGTCTTTTAAGACTTGGAACTTGTTGCTGAGATCTTTCATGAACCCACTGAGTTTGTTAGTTTCTTAAAGAAATGCTGTTTTAAATTTCGTAGTTTTGGCTGTCTAATTATTCAGTTTTTTAAAAACTATGTTTTAACTTTGCTACCAAGAAGTTATATCAACTCCTCTCTTTGTTACGTCCTAAAGTGACCTCAATTTTTCATTCTTGCTTATGTGGTCGATCTGATTCCCCTTAGTGTGTACCGGTGAAACTTATGTATCTTTTTGTATGCACTTATGAGGGAAAATTCTCCCATCTATGAACATGTTATTGAAAGCATACAGATCTGTCAACCTCTCATCATTCTCCTTCCTTTCTCTCAGTCCATGATGTCTTCACACTCTGGTGTTGTCTATTCTGACCGTAGTGTTCAGGTTTTCCATCATGATGGTCAGGTTTTACTCTGGGGATTTTCTAAAGATGTACTGTAGACCCCCATGAAGCTGACATTCACCATCTTCACCGCTTTCGTTGGTGGATGCATAACAGTGGATGACATTCATTGTAACCTATTCCTTTGTTTCGGAGAGTATTTTGATTATTCTGGGGGCATTTCCGTACCCCTGGAGAGCATCAATATAACTCCTTGTGTATATAGGGCATTTGCTCCATGAAAAAATTCAGCAACATTTCTCCTAAAGTTAGTTTTTTCTGTTCAGATTATGTTCAATGGGCTGCACTCATTGAAAGCATAGCCAGGTTTTGTTTTCTCATTTCCACTGCTATTTAAATGAACCTCCCAGCCTCTCACACTGTTTGGAATATCTGTGTATCTATATTTATTTTTCATCTGGCTATCAGAAGGGGCATCAGCCTTATGACTTTCAAAGAATCTTGGATTCCATTTTGAACCTTTATAATCTCTTCTATGAAGATCCGTTAACTCTTAGGTCCGTTTAATAATACTCAAATCATTCAATTATTTAATAGTGTTATTATTTTCGAATAAGTGTACTATTATGAAGGCGTAAGTTTTACACAAAAGGTTTTCATATTTGGATTTGGTTATACGGTTGTAAGCGGTTTCTTCATAAAACGATATTATCATAAGAACAAATGGTAGGATTTTTCTGAATCTTTTCCCATGAATATGTTTCGAAATGTTCGAGTAGTTAATTTTAGTTTTCTCAGCATCATGGAAGCGTATTGTGAATTTCTCGATTTAATATTCAGTTTTTCTATACATTAAAACCTTATAAAGCTTTTCTATTTTGAGAAGTATTTGTCCAATGTAATTTAGTGCACGGAGGCTTGTTTATCTCTGTATATTTCTGGAGATCCGAATCATACATACTACCTTTCATTCTTGTACAGATCAGAATTCGATTTTCATCAAGTCCATCGTATCACTGAATATTGATCCGAACTTTCTGTCCAATGAATTTATTTCCCTTCTTACCTCTGATTGGTTTAGATAGTAGGACGCGTAGTTTAAGTCAGTGTTACCTATTGTTGTTGCCCAGTTAGTTGTCTAATTTCCTCACAGTAATTAGTGATATATCTATTTAAGTAAGTGAATTTTGATACTTGAAAAAGTACACTTCAGTGAAACACTGGTGAAAGAAATACAAATTGGAAGTACAAATAGGACTTTTTTAAGGAAAAATTTCGTCTTACCATATTTGTTCTAATTAAATTCTGCCAAAATTTATACATGATACTATTATTCCACATGTAAAACGTTGCTTAACGTAAAAAGCATACTTTCGAGATTTTTTTAAATATATTTTTACATACCATGCTGTTGTTGAATGATAACCTAGTGTTAATTATTCAGTTGTCAATACTATTATTGGTATGTTTACCAATGTTAAAACTAATCTTGATTCATGGACATAAATTTAGAGTATTGATAAGAAAATAGATGTTAGCAAGGAAGAGAAAGTTATAAAAACTCATTAAAATTGGATAGCTTGCAGTGTCTGGTACTATATCAAGCCCACTTGGGTTATTCTAGCTTCTGTACAGACCTATTTACTCATTCTTTTTGAGCGATATTTTGACCTTATTTTAGTCATTATTCTCTTAATAACCCTGACTGTTTTTATATGAACGTATGTGTGTACATGGCTTACCCACTCATTACATGTCTGTAACTTATTTTTGTCTGACTATAAATGTCGATTCAGTCGTGATCAAAAGGAGTTGGCTCACTCGCCACCTCCGCTTCCCTTCTTCTTTTCCTGTTCTCATTGTCTGTCTGAATAAACGAACTCTTTAAACAAATTCCTCCAACACAACCTTTATTTGGCTTCTTAATACCGCTGTCACACAAACGGGGTAGCCTGGGTAATTTACGGAATTAAATGAAAGATTTATGTCTATACCATGTTCATGCGCTCATCCAAATCGGAGTCAGATCAGCGGGCTAAAAAAGCTATTCCTTGATGAATTAGTTTGTCCTTTTTTTGGTATTTGTTAGACGTTTGGTTTCACTGATTTCTTTGTTCGAAATCTTATTTGTAAGTCACCTCAGACACATTGATTGTTTTATTATCTTTTAATGCTCTTAAATTATAGTCTAATGAAACTATAGGTATGTTACTCAGCGTCATATCGAAATATCCTAGTTCCATGCTTGCTGAGATTTGTTATATGTAATGCGTTGTAATCGTATATTTCAATTATATGATTACGTGAGTCATGAGTCTAAATAATTGAAGTATTTGTAACCACTCATCTGGCTTTTTGATCTTTTGATTAGAGGTGTAAGAACATGTGAGTTTTCGTCGTTTATCGATCTCTCTACAAATACATTAGTGATATTTAGGGGCTTATTATCACTTGTGTAGGCAAAAACATAACTGAAGAACGACCGATAGTCTCTGCTTCTGGTTTCGCCTTTATGTTCTACACATCAAAGAGCTAGTAAGAAAGTTTTAATTGCGGTGTTGAGTCACTGTGTTTAGACCAGTTTGAAGTTTCAAACAAATTTATCTGGTGGTAAGCATTAGCTTATACGAAACGTACACTAAACTGTATAACGTTTACTACTTTAATTTGGTTATAATTTGTTTTTGGATATTTTCGTCAAGATACACGAATTAATACCTTAAAATCTTCTGTGATATTATGCAGACGCATATAATTTTAAAGTATAAACACATCTGTGTAGCTTTCACGGACTCATATTTTTTCGGCGTATTTCATCATCCCAGTTTCATTGATCCCTTTTTTGGATCATGAGTGTATTAGTTCATTCTTTGTGTTATTGTATACAAACTTGTGAACTAGACAATTAAATTAACCTTAGTGATTGAACTAGGGATGAACTGTTGTTTATGCCAAAGAGTTTGAACATGTGAGCTAGTGATAATGTACAATTCAAATATAATTAAAGACAATTAAATTCAATTGCTCATGGGTGAATCATACCTGTAAATTCAAAATATTTATCTTTACAATACAATTTTCCCTATCTAGCATTGAACGTTTACTTTTCTTGTTTTAGTTGGAAATTCGGGGCTTACGTAAACGTTCTCGTCGTGGTTATTATCGTCCTAATTCACTTATATCCAGTAGTTCTGTAGTGAACACTGCAATACTACCCTCACTGCCACCTTCCTATTTAAATGGAGCCGCTTTAACACCACAGTCAGATCAGGATCATTTGTATCACTGTCATCATTCGTCATTATCCGCTCATCAGCTAGTCAGTGATGGCAGTACATCTTCTCTGGACATGTTGACTACACAAAATCCAAGTTCGGATCACTTGGAAACTTCATTAGCTGCAGATTTGGTACATGCAAAAATGAAAGAACATGCGAAAGATAATATGTATGTTGCTTATTATTATTATTATTATTATTATCAAACTCTAACAAATTATTATTGTAGCTTCCAACTGTTATCCGATTATATAATTTAACAGTCTTTCTTGATCTATTGTTCAAATGAACTAATGAATTATGCAATGATTTTAAGACTAAAACACCCGTTGTTTGAATTAATCACGATGCTCTACAAAGGTTTTCGACCCAGCAACGCTGTATAACCGTAGTTGAGAGATATACCATGCTCTTTGTTACGCGTTTTACAGGTATAACTAATGGAAATTATGGTCTATAAATTCTCGTCATTTGCCTTTAAAGATTTGAAAACTATTCTGGTTCATAGTAATGCCAAGTTATTTAACTCGAAGATTTACTGTAGTCTATTTGTTGTAATACACTAATTACTGTGAAATCTATTATAGTTCTGGTGTTCATTTGATTTTTCATGCAGTAAATCTGCTTCAATCAATTAGTAACAAATATTTCTAGTTATTGCGCTGAATTTTGTGTTTTTAAACTGTAATTCAGTTCTGTTCGGGTTGCGAATACTTCATGCACATGTTTCTCTACACTACGTTCTAGTTATGGATAGTCTTTGAAGACATTGTAGGTAATTTAAAGTTCTTTTTTTCTTATTTACGTTATCTATTTATTGTGTAGTCAAATTCACTTTTCTCACTCCACTTTAGGAAGCATTTATTTCGAGCAATGGATCAAGTTCGTCATACGCATACACTCAGTAATGATCCGACTACTACTCCCACTGCTACTACCACAATTAATTTTAATAATGACGATAACAGTAGCCATAATATTACATTAATTGAATCAGGTCTGGAAGATACTGTTTCCAGCAGTGGCTTTGTTAGTGGATCAGGTAATTTCTTTTCTTTTAAAAAAAACTATCTGATCACTTTATCATCTTTGTATTCGTTTTTGCTTTTATGATAATTACATGTGATATGGGCATGTTATCAAGGTGTTTATGGTTTTGTCCCAATACAAGCTGTTGTTAGATGTCCAGGACGTTTCGTTTAGTTCTTGTTAGTACTTTTGGTCTACGTGTGTTTACTTTATCCATATGTTTTTCCTGAACTTTCCTTTCTTCTGTAATGTAATAACATTACTGTATTATGCATTGTAAATAAGTACATTTTTTAATTGCGAAATAATCAAATTTAAAAAATATGTAGGCTACTGTATACTATATATGTGGTGAAGAACAACAAAAACTATCGGTCAGTAAACCTAATGAATAAATACAATTACTTCATCGTTTGTTCCATTTTGAACGTATAATTTTATAAATTTCCACATTTATCATAAGAACTGATTGGTCGGGACGTAATTGATTTTTCAAATATACTCTTCTATGAAGTTGTAGGATTAAAAGTTTGTTTTTAAGAAATAGAAAAAAATGGTTAATATGTTTGGATTTACTTTCTCGTAACTTAAAATGTAATTTGTATTCTGAATAATATTCGTAAATAATTCCCGTTTTATATAATTTTCTTTGAGATTATATTTTCTATGTACTTGATTCTTGAGAATTAAACCGACTCCGCTAGACAAATGATCTAAAATGATGAAGTATTGTATTCACATGCAAATTATGTATAATGTGATAAGTGCTTTAGCTTATCTACTAACGTATACTTCTGCAATGTTTGCCCAATCCAACTAAACCAAGATCACGTAAACTTCATTTGCTAAACAATAATGCTTACAGCTCCTGCTTATCTATACGTATTCAAAATGATCAATATGGTGTGCATATGTACGATACACTTTGATCAGCTGAAAAATCAATGGTTCGTCGTGTCTAATCCATGTTTTCATTTGACCTTTCATATAATCTGGAGACATCATGTTACTCACTAAATCCTCCTAACTAACATAGTGGCTGAACTGTTTTACGTCAAATCTTCATTACTCAGATTTTTTAGTCCTAGATAAACGTGTAGTTGAATGTTTCTTTGTTGATTGTATCAGAAATTACTCCATCATTTTCTGAAATGCATTTGTTTAAATATGTGAACTAGGTTAAATATTTTGACCTGACTACATTCGTACACATTTTATGTTAAATTATTATTTTTTTTCCCCAGAACCGTCAGATAATCCTCACAAGCAAAGATTCGTTAAAAGTGAACAAACGTCTAATTCTGGAAGTCCGTATTCAACTAGACCATTTATTCCAGATTTTGTCAGCCCTATTCACTTGGCTCATGCTGAAAGAAGGTATATATATATATATATATATATATATATATAACATTACTTCATATGGTATATAACAACTCTGTTTATGGATCAAACGTAGTTCCATTTTCATAGTTTACATTATGAATTAATACTAGACAACTGTTTAAAACCAGGAAGCACTGAATAACTGTTTCATCCCAGAGTAGGACTCCTCAACCCCACACATCCACGATCCCGCCAGAGATCGGACTCAGAACCTTAGGTTTCGTAATTGAATGTATCACATCCAGACCACAAATGGGATCCAGTGGTGTGTATATTTAACTGTAATCGATTCGCGACAGAATGAACAACTCTCTAGTGTTTCCTGGTTTCTAATGGTGGTCTAACTAAGATCAGTTCGGAGATTTAACAATCTCCGCAAAACCCTTGTACCAGTACTTAAATTTAATGCGTTTTCTATTTAATAAATGTAATTATGTCAAAATTAACCAATGTTGGTAAAATTGTATCATAGTTGCGTTTAAATTTTCATCTTTACCTGGGTACTGTCTTCATTTTTTGTTACGACTGTTGACAGTTCTTTGAATCCATTTTTTTTCATTTTTCGTTATAGTAATATATGCTTGATTAAGTGTAACGTGGCGTCTAAATCCGACTAGCTACTTTCTATTTGGGGATTATTTTTCGGCGTTGTTTTTGTTTAAGTAAGATAAAAGTGGTCTAGCGGGGAAATACTTTCTGTCTTCCGTTTGTATCAGTGAATAATTATCATTGAGAAAGCTAGATATTTATTTGTTGACCCAGAATTTCTGTCCCATATCAATCGATAACTGATCACAGAATTATTTAGTGAATTTATTGGTTGTCATATTTGTTATCTTGTGTATGATACATCGTGTAGATGAATAAATACATGTATAGCCTCATCGGTTATTATATCACGACCTCAATCATCTCAGTATTTTACTTCACATTGTCTTAGTCACAGTAAATAATCAAGATCATCGTTCTCTTTTTAATTATTTTGTTTAGAAAGTCTCATCCAAATTGACGTTTGCTATTTTTTTGGTGGTAATTCAGTATTTCTGATCGGTGTAGTTCGTCCCCAATTTTTCTAACGTCCTTAATTATAGTGATAATAGTAGCTTTTGATAATATTATTTCTGCTGAGTTATATTTTAGGTGGTCATTAGTACCAAATTGCACGGTTTTGAGTGAAATTTCTTAATAGTAGGAGCTGTATATGTAAACCAATAAAAATACAGCCAAACCATATCCACTTTCCCTACAATAACATATAACATCTTGCTAAGAATATTACGTATTGTATTGTATTACGTATGAGGTGTTGCCAATTCATCAGCCACTTTATGTATTTACTTTGTATCTTTGCTAGGTATACATATATTTCTCGCTCTCTCTATATATCTATCTTTTAGTAAATCTGATGCAGTAAATTATCGCTTTCATCAATCTACAAATCCGAATTATTTACTAGAGTCTGAAAAACGACATAGTTGGTTAGGTTGTGACGTAACTTCTGATTCATCTGAGAAAGGATATTATTTGATTCCTGATAGTGGACTGAATTTTCAAAACAGCTTTGATGATAGTCTACTTTCATGTGACCCGAATGTGGTCTGCACTAGTAAAGCATATTGCAAGTAAGTTTCTAAAGTCAATTGTGTTAAACATTATACTCTATTGAATGAAATTTGATTAATTACCATCTTTCTCAATGTTAATTGAAACAATTAAATAATTATTTATTGGTATTACAGGAAACTGGACTCTCAAGTTATTTTCCGTCTGTATATATATATATATATATATATATATATATATATAACTGGGGGTAGGGACGGTTGATGAACTGTTTTAATTTCCTAGGTGTTATGACTTGATCAAGGTCGTCGCCAATTTGTTATGACTTTACAAAATAAACAAAGGACGTATCCTAATTCGCTATCGGTTTTTATGTCCGTCTTCTGTCATGTGAATTATCCACCAATGGAATTACGAATTTCCCGACCTTAACACTGTGACAATCAATGACGTTCGATCAGTATGAGTAATCTAGCGTCCCTATTGGTCCTTTATCCGCCTAGCCCTTCCACTTGAGTCCAGAACACCAATTACAGCTTCTGTTATGTGAATCTATGCGAATCGTTTATTTCAAGCATACTCGGTTTATATACCAGACAGATAGACCACATCACACCATAAAGTAGAAAATAATATTTGTACAAAATCAAGCCAAATGTGGCTGTGAATGTGGGAGACAGTAATCAATAAACTGAGTATAATTTAGGAACAGTAAATCGTATAATAATAATAATAATCAATAGGTCAAAATGAAGCTTACAATAAGATGAATATAGATATACATAATCTAGTTACTGAATAGTTATACAATAAGAATATATGTAGAATAATCGTCTAACAATAGGTCCTGGGAGTTACCCATACTTATGTCTTCGCTAGGACATAACACTAGCATTTTCTTATACTCTACAGTTGTCATTCGGAAATTATATAGATTAGTTTTTAGTAACATGGTGTTTACCATTTCTATTATTTGGGGCAGCTTAATAGATGTCATAATGGTAGTAGTTACATTAGTTTAAATTCAAATTCTTGTTAACAACACTAAAGAATACAGAATAATAAAATTTCCCCAATTACAAAATGTTTCCCCACTAATTTTGGGTTACTTTTTTTTACATTAATCGAAAACTGGTTTAGAAGTAAAGACGTATAACTCTTCAGTAATAAACCTGAAGTTCTATCCCCACGGCGCATACTTCGGTTTGGGCAAATGGTTTATATAAGTAGCCACAGCATCATAAGTTCACCTAGAAGTTCGGTACACAAATCTGTTTGTTAGGTTATATACATTTATCTGCATTCAATCGTCATTTATAACAACAATATTTAAAGTATTTACCATTGCATGGAATGTATATTATTCTTGCTTTTATCATTATTATTATTTAGACTGCCTCAACGTTTGAAGTTGATTAAACCGTTAGATGGTTCTAATGTTCTTCAACATTGGCAGCATTTAGCTACTCCTAGTTTTACCCGAGCACTTTTTGATGCTCCACTACCTGGAGTTCAAAGTCGTGCTGGAGTATCAGATTCAACCAACACGAACTGTTTGACGATGGCTAGCGCTACCGACTCTCGACAACGTCCTGTTTCAGTCGGATCATCACCTTGTATTTCAAACAGTTCTCAAGTTCCACTTAAATGCAGTAGTTTGACTGCTCATTCGCCTTCGGATTTACCACACGGTAATTCTCCCTCTACTTTATAATAAATAATAATTATTATTGTAAAATATCTCGGCGAGGCCTCGTGATGTGGGCACTTGCCCACAAATGCCCTGGTACAGCTGAGAGTGGGCAGGTCCCGCCCTCTCTCGAAAAATGCTCTCACACGACCACGCGTATACAGCCTCTGTCAGGGGAGTCCTACTCACTGCCTTCTCGTGGCGGGGGTTGTTGTTTACGAAAGTGAGAGGACGAAAAGCGATTGTTCAACGCTTTGACCGGGTTGATGGACGCGGTGAGTCCACCCATGGGAGTTGGAAAACCCTGATTCCAAACCAATGATGTACATGGGCTCCAGTATCCTGAAGGAACAAATGGCTTATGAATCAATCGTTGGTGACCGGCTACCATGGGACTGCATCTCCTTACGATACTCCACTGCCTTATGGATCGAATCTTTGGGTCAAAGGCTCCGGATGTGGCCTCCTAAGAGAACCACTTGCTTCGGTTTGGGCACCTGGGCAGTATCACAGCCCTCACACAAATCAAACGAGATTTGTGTGGCGCATATATATTTGTACCAATATTTATGTGTTCAAATAAATAAATAAAGCACTGTCTATGAACAAACATTGCTTCCCACCAATAACGACTTATTTATAGACTAGAATAAAAATGAATCTTACTTTGTATTATCCAAGTAAGCAGTTTGACGAAGTACATTGCAAATTTCACATTTTCAAGCAAAATCTTTCATGAGACCACTTGTATGCTTTTATTAGAAATACAATTATAATTTGTTATAGCTCAATGCCAGTTACAAATCTAGTCATTTTTATGTGTGCTTATGAGCTCACATGATTTGAAAACATTCTCTGCAAGTAGATGATTCTTCATTGACATATAATAATTTCTAAGAGTTGTCATTTGTTTTTTTTCTAATGGTCTTGAATATTGAAATGAAGAACACAGCTGATGTGGTTAATTGTTTTTATCTATATGTTTTTGATTTTCTGATCTATTCAACATTATTGTGTTTTTTTTCTTTTATGCATATACAAAACAGGTCAACCAAATATGAGATTAGTTCAAGAATCGTTAGAGAAGTGTACTAATCTAAAGTAAGTTAATTAACTTGCTTGATTGGTATATCCGTAGAACAAATAAATCACAGTGTGTTCTATTCAATCAAATTTATGTATACATTAACGTATCCAAAAATTACTGATTAGAGAATGTAGTGTTATATGGTGTGCATTGATATTATTGAATTATCTAACTTACCTGATGATTATGTGGTGGATGCTACTTATATTGACAGATATAAATAGTAGTAACACCAATCAGAGTTGGAATTTCTGTCAAAAGAGGATTGCGAAGATTAAACTAAGGAAAATAGAAAGGAATGTGCTACAATTTAGGAAATTTTTGTTTGTAATTGATAGTAGTAGTAGTTATTATTGTACAGACGCTTATTGTATATTCGAGGTTTTGTTATGATCTACAAAAGTATAGAAGTACTTGAAATAAGTGTATGCTCTTGGGACATGAAGATTCCTCCTACATCTCCATTATCGATCGTTGTTAAATCTTTTCTTTGAACTGGAATGCAATAGAAATCAATTTTCGGTTAACTATAAATCATATTCATATCGATGAGATATCAATGAGATATAGTTGTACGCTTCTTTATGTTCTTAGTATTTGATATACTATGTAATCTTTTTTTTCATGCAACCTTAAAGAAATGCTGAAATTAGTATTAAGTTTGTTGTTATTTGGTGTTGCATCATTCTGCTTGAGATCTTTTGTACACTATACTAGCTGTTATTAATAGACATATTAGAACTGTTTCAAATTACTTTATGGAACATTAATCTACTCTTTTAAAAGTTTCTGTTTACCATTTGATGAGTCATACAATCAACTGTGAATCATAAGCTGACAGAATTATACGTCTATCGGTCTACTTCGGTTTGATAAGATTAAAACAATCGTATGCATAATTATGTTATGTCTCAGTGTATACTGCATAATCTTGTAGGTTTGAACTACTCAAATTAATTGTTTCATTTTCTGATCGTGGATTCTACGACAACTTTAACAATGTCGATCCAATGTTACTGCATAACAATGAATAAACTTATTAGGAATTGCTGTTCAATACGATTGATATCTTAATAAGTATCCTCTGTTCCTGATGATATCTCATGCGTTTTATGTGTGCTAGACACTCAAGAAATAGATCGATATCTTGTTCATAATTCATGTATTATCTGATTTGTCACAAACCCTTTACAATATTTCACTAGGTTTTAACTAGATCTAAACACGTGTAAAACAATTAAGTCTATTTTCTGTATGCTTATTTGTATATTTAAGATTCCTGACTGAGTTTGCTCTACTATTTATCGCGTAATCATAACTCTGAAATGCATACTAATGACTGATCACAATAGTGATCAATGTCGTGTTTGTCTAACTCTTCCTAGTGCTGATCGAATTCTATTGATCAAATCGAAAATGGGTCTAGTGGTTTAAATGATTTAGTGTTATTTAATCGCCGGGAAATCATGGATTCAGGTTATCTCCTAGTTTACATTCATCAATAAACCGTACCTGTAACCTTGAAGGAATTGAAGAGTACCAACTATCATAAAATCTATTTCAAAAAGGCTTTCCTGGCGACTACCTCGAGTCACCTAATGTGAAATATTTAAATAACAATCCTTGGACCTTCTTATTTTAAACGCTGTTTTATATATATATATATCCAACTAAATAGTAGATATTCACTTAGTTGTTTATTCTTTCCTTTAATTGTTTTTTCAAAACTAGCTGTATTTATCAACCAATAAAAATCTCGTAGTAGGTTTTTTCATTTATTTCTACCGTTAAACAATAATAATAATTGATGCATTTAATTTATTGTTTTAAAAAGAGCACATCACATAGAATTAATACCTCTCCCATTTAAATTTGTTCGTTTGCTGTAGGATTCAGTATATTATTTTTATTTGTTTGAATTCCATTATAGTGTTTTGTACTTAGTTTGTTCATTTAACTGTTGTGTTTATGTTGTATTTGTACGAACTAATGATTCCTTGGTACTTGATTCCCTGCTTATTACGAATTCCAAATACAATACTTTAATTTGTGCTTATCTAGTTCTACCCGCTTTATATTGCACTATTTTGGGAATTCCTAGTCAGTACATTAATTCGGAGAGTTCTAATTATCATAGTTGATGACATACAATTAGGTGTTTTATTTTAACTCAGTAGATATATATTAATATAATAGTATTGGACTACTGGTTGTGTATTACTTTTTTTCTTATATTTAAAATTATAGAAAGTTAGGTGTACCATCGTTTATTATTATTTTTTAAAATGTTTTTATAGGGAAAAAAGTCAGTCTATGTGTTTATGTGGAGTAGTAGTGCATTGAATTACTGCTTCTATTAAGTCTTATTATTTTTTCTTGTTATTGGTTACACGTCTAGTTGTTCTGCATTCAACTGTTTCAGTAAGCTTATTTAAAGTTATGACATTTTAAAACTTAGATAAGTATTTGTTAATGTAATCATATGATCAATGAACTTTTCTTAATACGACATTGTGATATATGGTTATTTAATAAGTAGAATATTATATAATATACCTATAATGCAATTATTGGACTTATTAATTAATGAGTTATTATTATTATTGGTTTAATATTTTAATTATTCATCGAACAGATAACTAGATAGAGTGACACAAGACGCGCGATGATGGCTGATATAGGAGGTTAGAATGAAAGTTAGGAACGGCCAAACCAAGAGAGAACAATTCAATCTCACTGTGCTCATGGGGTGTGGCAAACTGAACTGATGTACATATGTAGCAAGTTCTACCTTGCGTCCGACTGACTGACATAAGAAATAGTGAATTAAAATGAGATACATCACACTAATTGAAAGAATAGTGAAAAAAACAAGATTAAATAAAGATATTTATCATTTATGAGTTGCGACATCCGCTGGAGAATTACTCAGAATAAAAGAATTCTGAACAAATGTTTCACACTCTATTTCCAAACTATTCAGTAAAGTGGACACCCATAATATCATATTCAAGATTATGAATCCAAAGTCTTCCTATTTTATAATAAGTGCGATATAAAACAAAAGAAGTACCGACTATTCAACCGCTCTTCACCTGCTATAGCTCTCTTCAAATTGCGAACTAACTAATCCCCCTCCATAAAATCACTCAAATAAATTATGCTGTTCAATAAATTTCTGAATAAAAGATTATTGTACCGTATTTCAGGTAGTTTTACTTTAATAATAATAAAACGTTTTTAGTAGTAGTTCGTACATCTAGTCCATTATTAGTCAGTGTTTACCATATAATTGAACTAAAAGAGATTATGTATTGGGATAATAGTAATTATAGTTCATCAAAAAATAATACACTAATATCATTAACGAGGAAATTGTAACATTTTATTTTAAGAAGTAAATAGCAATTCTGGTGAAAATAGTCTTGATTACTATGGTCTTGAATGTTATATATGATTATTTTCCCATGTCATCAATTTGAAGATATATCCATAGTTTCTTTTATTATCTTTTAGAAAGAGCGAAAAAAAGCATTTGAGTAGAATAAGATTTATTCAGTTGATTTCTTTGGGTTCTTTTCAACTGTTTACAGTTTATGATATTTGGAAATCGAAATTACAAATGTTACCGATTTAAACTTTTTACATCATGAAATTCTTCTTAACTCTCTCGTCTTTATTTACTACATCATCATATCGTTTTTTCAACTCTCATCTAGTTCATTTGATCTCGTTTTTAACTAATTGAGCTTTGTTTATTTAATTTTTATTTACTTTTAACGTTTACTCATTATGCAACCACTTATTTCTATCCTTTCGATCTATCAATGCTTCTGAATGTTCTTCAACGGATATAGTTATAATCAATTCATTTAGACTCTTAAATCTACCATACTGATGTTTGTTGAAGATAACTTTCGATCAAGTTCATTTGTGTTTGTATTGCGATTCACTTTGTAATTTTGACTCATAAATATTACAGTTTATAATAAGTTGAAGAAAATTCGGTGGATTGAGATAAATTCATACCATTCTGCTCAAATCTCTTTTCTTGCCTTCTGTTTCTAGCATTAAGGATTTCTTAAAACTTGACTAGACTCCAATTCTCAAGAGCTTACAATTTAGTAGTTGAGATGCAGCTCATTGGTTTATATGCTTGGTTTGCCCTACTCCTGCTTTCATTTGGGGAGCTGGTTGGTATCGCCAGTCCTTTTGTAAAGCTTATCACAATAAAATAAGAGTATACCTATCTGGACTTAGTTCGTTAGGTTTGCATAATGATTAAACATGTTATCTCACACAGATTGGGGCTGTGTTCACTGACTAAATGAATTTATGTTGTGCGACTGAGCACTTTTTTTCAAACTACATTATTTACTGTAACCGAAACACATTCGGTAAATAAACCACTAAGAAACAAAATATGTTGTGACAACCATGTTGGTTTATTTAATCAAAAGAGTTAACTGATACACCGCCAATGAACCCAAATTGTTTCCAATTTTATTTACTGTGGTCATATTACAAATGTCAGCTTAATTTTACTCTGACGTCTGAAAATAATCAGTGGAATAAATGCATTTGAATTGAATAATATTAACGATTTAATAACTAGATAGTTTAATACTTTTAATTTATTTATTCCTTCGGTGATTTTATCTGTGGTGTAAATCGTATATATGTTAATTTTGTAATGATTTTACGTAATTTTTCGTTTGGTTTGCTAAGTGTTGTATTCATAATACCTATGAATATTCAGTTTTAATGTTGCTACTTTAAATATAATTTGACACTGGTGTTTCTTTAGATGTACATCTTCCTCATATAACTTATAAACCTGTTTAAAAATAGAATATAATCTAGGGTAATTATGTACAAAATATCTACTTGGTTAAGAATACTGGAAGTCTTTTTTTGTTAGCGAATCGTTGTGGATGAAGTGCAGTCATTTATTTGTTTGGTTTTTTTCTTAATGAACTATTTTTGATATTCTTGTCTATGGTTACTGTCGACACGATTGCACTTTAAATCAGGACTAACAAATTACGTGAAAACATTCGTTTCTTCCTCATTTAAAAACGGATATTTTCCAGTAGACTCAACATAAGAATATAAAACAGCCAATTAGTGATTTATTTCTTGTAGAACTCCTTGATTAACTGATATCAGTTATCAGTTAGAACTATTGTTTCTTGAGAATAAAACATTTACACCTTAAAATCTCAAATCATGGTCCGATTATTAATCTAATTTTAGGTAGGTTTTCTGGGGGGGGGAAGTATATTGTTTTACTATATTTGTTACTAATATGTACAACTTAGGTTTCTTTTTTTGTCATTGTTCTTATGTTTTTCAGCCGATTTGGATTCAGTTCATCAACATGTTTCCTGAATAATGGACTGAGAACACGATCGTTAGATCATTTAGTAGCAGGATCCTCATCCTCATCGTACAATGATAAAGATAGTAATAATAAATTTATCCAGTTTAATCAACCGTTTGACCATGCAAAAAGTGACGAATCTGCCTCATCATCATATCTTACCTCATTTTCCTTAACTTCATTAGTGTCTGCTTTATTGCCGTTCACTACTACTGTTCTCCCTTCATCTGTATCATCATTTGATCCAAAAGGTGTCACAATCAACAATAAATTAACAAAAACAAAAACACAACACGGTGAATCAACACATATACGATCGAAATGTCCATCATCATCATCAACAGCAGCTACCGGTTTACAAGGTTTACTTGATGTAAATAAAGAATATTCTGATTCGTCGAAATCATTATTACATAGAACGTCAACATCAAAATCGATTGATCGTAGTGCATTATCTCCAAATAGCAATGCACCCAATCCAATTGCTCTTCCGAATCCCCAACCTCCAACATTAATTTCTCCTAGCGTTAATCGTACTACTATTTCACATTCACGTCCTGTACGTACTAGTAACTTGACAGAAATCACTGAAGAGTCTAGTTCACCACCAAAATCAGAAAACGGTCAAAAATCATTGATATATTCGGAAAATCAAAAACAATCACGATCTGAAGAAGTAGTAGTAGTTCCAGAAAAGTCGAAAAATTCGAAGTAGTAGATTCATTTATTGATGGAGTTGTTGTGTTATTGTCACATGTAGTATCAAACATATAGAATGGATTATTTATTATTATATCATCATCTGTGTATCAGTTTCATATGACAATTTTAGTCTTTCATTATATATATAATACTTGTGTTTTCCTATAACGTATATCTACTACAGTTATCTTTATCAATCACACATAAAGACAATACAAATTATGTTATAAAAATTACTTTTGTATAAAACAGAACAATTCTTCTAAGAGAGAGAGAATAAATGAAATCTGATCATTTATCGTTTATTTACCACTACTTCTTTCCATTTTCCTCTATGTTTTCGTTTGTCACTTTAATTTTGTATTTTTATTTTGTCCAGTTTAATTAGTGTTGAGGGTATGTTTTGTTCAGTTGTTCAGTTCTTTTATTTTCATAATTCATGTTTTTCTTCAATATATTATTACTTGCATTTGAAACTATTGTTGTTTAGTTTATATATCCATTCCTTATTGTTTTCTATTTTCAAATTTATAATATTTCGTTATCCCTTATCGTATAAGATTGATAATCATTCTAGTATAATAGAGTTATAGTAAAGCATGTTATGTAATCATCATTGATCACACTAGAAAATAAACACTTCATGACAATAAAGTTGAATTTTGTCGTCATTACGTTCTACTAATGCTACTAGTTTGTTAAATTAATAGTGTTATTTTGGTTTCATAGAAAAAAATTTGCCATCGCAACTGGTTGTGTTTTGTTGAAGCTTGTCTGATTCCTCAGACATTTGTTGTGTACCTGTTTATCTTACATTTTGTTTATTACCTATAACCCAGTGACATTATTTTAGCTCCTATTTATATGAAAATAAAATAAATCGTTAAAATTGAATGGTAATTGTTGATTCCATTTTGTTATCGGAGTAGTAGTTACACAAGTGATTTGATACTTTTGCAATCATAATGGATTTGTGTTGCAACTATTATTATTATTATCTTTATACATAGTTATTAGGTGTTGCTTACGTATTTTCAGCAGTTTAGTTATAGAGTTTATATTGTGAATTAACCAACTTGTGCAAATGATTCGTATCTGGTTCAATGGGTGGGGACACACAGGTAGGGACAGCCAACGTATTTTAGTACGAAAATATGAAAACTGTACACTGATTACTTCATGTACGAATTTTCATCATTTGTCTTCCACATTCTGTATGATTCTTCCGATTCACAATTTCTTTCTAATTCCGTTTCTGTTTTCTCTTCAACTTGATCTTCTTAACCTTCTGCTACCAGGGTTTCTGTCGACATAATTAGCATACACCACATAGTTACTAAGAAATCTGTATGAAAAGTTCAGTTCAAGTGGCAAGCTGAAAACTAGTTTAGACAGATTGGTGAAATTTGTTTCTTGCAATAGTCTTGTTCATTCTCTTTGATTTGAAGATATTTTGTCTAGTTACACCATTGTATTTATGACCGTCTATATCTTATTGTTCAACTGACACGTATATGAAGTGTGTCAATTGGCTAAGCTTGGAAACTATTTCTCATTCTATCCACCTTCTATGCTTTTGAGCTTTTAATTATGTCTAATGAATCTAGGTAATTCACATAACACATCGGGATGTTCATACCCCACCCAAGACTAGTCGAATTTTAGTCAGAAATATCAACAATGGGATAGTCCAAACTGCCTAAAATGGAATTATATCACTGATGTTACCATTATTTCTGCTGATTTATTTTTCATGTCACCGTGCTTACATAGTATGTCTTATTAGGGTTATACATATTTGTTCCAGGTTTCTTGTTCATCGTAACTTACTGGATTAAAGTGACAACCCACCAACTGTAAGATTTACTATCGAGAAAGTTGTAGTATGCACAAAAGGAGTAACATATTTTATGAAGGAGGAAAACGGTAGATAAACCAACGAAGTTATGCAGGTAAAATGAAGTAAAAAGTCCGGTTAGCATGAGATGTTTAAGCTAATTAATTAGAACTTAGATCACAAATATGGTTAGGAGTCCTTAACTAGCGCGTCCTTATAATATCCTAACATGATTTTGTCAACTTAAAAATTCTTATTCGGCATATAAACTTAAGAAAGTATGTATTACTTCAATACATTGTGTTGATTTTATCCTTTGAGAATGAAACACGTTGATTCTATTGACTAGCTTTTAAAAAAGGCAAACACTTAAAATTGAACAATTCAAACTGTATCATCCTTTTTATTTGAATAGATGTGTATGAGCTCAGCTACATGGATGTTTGCAATGTTAGTACTTCCCTTCACTGGTAGACAAAATTTTGAAACCTTAAATCTCAGATTTATCAGTCTAGTCTCCTTCTTAGTTGATTAGAGGATTATCAATCAATCCCTTTTACGTTGGCTTCCTTAAGTTGTCGAAGTCTTCAATAAAACTTAATGATTTCAAAATAAATAAGGAAATACCCGTGTTACGTTATTCATACATGTGTTGTGTATTCATTTGTTAAGATATCATTATCCATACTCTGATTGCATTCAGCAATCTCCACAAATCCTCTGGTATGAGTAGAGTTTTGCTTACTAATCAGAATAAGTTAATAAGGAAAACCTAGCATCTGATGCTTTTTTCACTGAACCTTATAATTTATAAATAAATAGCTAGTAAATGTAGAGCGTAATTATATATATCTTTGTGATTATATTTCCTTTTGTTTTAAGAATGTTACATAATATAATAAGAGAATTGTTGGATGAAATTTTGTACATAAGCAGTCTTATCAAATACTATTTTCAGTAAATTTTTGCTAAACGTCATTACGTATAAGTGGGATTATCAGCTACTATAATGAGAACAATGGTTGTTTAGTCTAAAAAATTGAATGAACTAGTCGGAACGTTTATTCATCAAAGATATATATTTCAGTGGGACTTGATTGAAATATGCTTAAACGGCAAATTTTCAACTGTGAATAGTTGCACTCCAGTAACGACCTACTTACAAATTCACATCAATAAGTTCATTCCTGTATTGACAAAATTATCATTGGAGTTTTGAATTATAAGTTAGAAATGTTTAGTAAACTATGAAAGGTAACTTGTTATCTATCATTTGTAAAACTCATATAACATCAATAATTGAATTCTTCAATAAAGTTGAACAGTACCAGTCAGTGTGTGGTTCATAATAATATGTTAGTTAGTTCAGTTTTTCAATTTGAATTTCATTTCATACCAATTCGCGTCTTCGTATATTGATTCATACTACTTACTAATTTCCAGTAGCTTGTATTAGTATTAGCCACTTCTGAACATGTAATCTCATAATCTATGCAATGTACTGAAAAGTTATTAAAGAGAAGCAACTGGCGTAATTTGTGCACGTTAGAAATATATTTTAGTTTTGTCAACTGCTAGTATTGATGTGAAATAGCTTCTTCCTGTCTTCCAATTCACTGGATGCTTCTTAAATTAATTCTTATATTATCATCAGAAATAAACCCCTTGAGGCGTTACTAACATTTCAGATTCCTCATCGTTTATGGTTGTTATTCTGATTGATTTCATTCTTTTTTTTTATCTAACAACACTGTTCGCCGACCGATCTCATGTTTCAGTGTCGAGATTTTGCACGTTACTCAATCGTCTGGTTAAAATCCTCAGAAGTTTTCTATGAGTACAATTTAATAGCATTTATTTATTTTAATGAATATGGTTATTGAAAAATCTCATGCAATTAATTTCTTTTTTGTGAGTTGGAATAACGTAGGAAAATCAGTTAACGCAGAATAAGATAAATTCATTCTTATTTCTTAGTTATTCATTTGTTGCTCACAATCGTGTTATTATTGAAATATCATATATATGGATAAATTATATATTTGTAATATCCCAATGAGTAGAAAAATTAGATTTTCTGACGTTTCGTGACTTAGTGTAAGCCACTTCTTCAGAGAATAAATAACCAAATTAACGGCGTTTAACGCGTCGTTCAAGAATGAAATAGTAAAGGCTTCGATAGTACAAAGACAGCCGATGGCTGTGTCGAAATTGGACAGCAGTTTATGAACAATCGAAACTCGAACCAAGAGCAAACAATATGGAAACTGTTGCGTTTAAACAAATCCGCAACTGTGGATAACCGTTACAGTAGTTGAAGTACAGTAATTACAATGACAAATACAATGATAAGTACAATAAACATTATAAATATATGGGAACGTTTCAGAATGTTACAGTATCATATATATGTATTCTGATGATCTTTGTCGTTTCGATTTTTCAGTCATCACTGTTTATCAACTAATAATAATTTATATTCCCTTATGAATTTCAGTTGTTAACAGCTGGTAAGAAACCACGGAGTCGAAATGAAGTTTTCTTATTGTACTTCGATAGTTGTTTTGATTCTATCCATTTTCCTCTAATCTCAACTGCTTTTTTGTAATCAATAGAATAAAAGAAAAATCGGATTGTTCACTTTAATTTTGACTGTTAATTAACTTTTTTCTTCTTATATTTTGGAAAATAATAATGATGAGGCATGTCTTGGTATGGTGTTCTAATAATACAATTGGTTGGTTTACTAATTAACTGATAACCAATGGACCATTTCTGATTGATGTTGTCATAAAAGACGACTATTCATTTTAAAATTTAAGCTATAATTTGCAGGACCTGTTACCCCACATTGGACATAGACCGCCGATCAGAGGTCTCCAAAGGGCTATTTCATTATCTATTTCCAGATATTTCTTGATGTCTGCCTCCATTTCACTGGGTTGTGTATTATTTGATCTGCCTTGTCTTGCCTTGGGAACTCCAAGTTGGAGCCTGCCATGTGATACGGTTCGATGGTTTCCGTAAATCGTGACAGGACCACTTCCAGCGTCTTTCCCTAATTTCCTCCGAAGTTGGTATCTGGTTGATTCTTTACCACTGTAGGTTATTACTGATGGTATCTGGTCTATAGATCTAGAGTATATAATGTAGGCAGTTGCTTATAAATACTTGTAATTTTTTTGGTGATGTTGGTAGGAGTTTTCGAGGTTTCAGCTCCATACAATGAACTGTTTTGACATAAGTGAAAACTCAGACTTTCTTGTCGAGTGACAGTTATTTTGAGTCCGTGATGTTCATCAGTTGTAGTAATGGGTGCTGTTATCCTGTCAATTCATACCTTCACATCTGTGTCAAATACCCTTGGTTTGTCGATAATGCTGTTCAGGTTCGTGAAGAATTCCACGTATTCTAGAGGAGAGCTTCACTAGAAAATGTGACTTGGTCGGTACTGGATTCTGTGCCCTTTGTGATCGTACGTTTACGCTTGTTGATGATGAGCCCTATTTTTGTGGAAGGGGTTGCTGCACTAACTGATTTGTGTATGCAACAACAGGGTGAATCTATCTACAGAGTTCAAAGCATCTTGATGTATCGAATGAGTCCATTGTATTTTGTATTTTTTCTGAAATGAGTAAGTTTTCACAATCGATTTAAGAACGGCAAGAAAGACAGATGAGAATAGTGAGCCTTATCTAGGACTATTGCTCACTGGGAATGGATTTGTAAGCTAGCCTCTATATGGAACTGTGCGATCCAGTCTCCCATAGGAGTTTCGTGTGTTGGTGACGATCTTCTCAGGTACTTGATAGTATGGTTTTCTTATCTGCAGTGTCGAACACGTTCTCATATTCATGGGAATTTATACATGACGATGAGTTATGTTCAATCGATTATTGAACAATGATGTTCAGTGTTGCGATTCGACCGGTACATGATCTAGCATTACAAAAGTCAGCTTATTGATCTCAACGTTGTGTTTCTGCCTTATCTACGATTTAGTTTAGCAGTACTGTTGAACATTTGTCATGTTAGTGGTAGTAGTGTGATTCCTGTGTAGTTCTCACATTTAAGTTGATCTCCTTTCTTTGATATCTTGATGAGGTATCCCTTTTTCCATTCTGTTTGTACTTGTTCTTTCTCAAGAATATATACCTGAATTCAATGCCTCAGCTTTGTTGTCTGTTCTTGCTGCTTCCCACTTTCGATTTATCTGGTAACCTTGCTAATCTCTTCTGTTGTTTGTGTAGTAACATTTATAGGGTGGTCTGTGTGCATTGTTTCGATGTTCAGTGCGCTCAGTGGCTTCGGTCTATCGAGGCGTTTTGAAAAGTTTTCTACTAAGTTCTCGCGATGTTGTTGACAATCAGTGATTGGTTCGTTTTCTTTGTACTTGAGTGATCGCTCTAGTTTTTCGTATCTACTTGCTAGCTTTTCATATATATCATTTAGTTTTTTTACTTTTCTTTCTCGTATAGCTTTTATTAATGTAGTTGTAGGGTCCTCTACATATTTTCGTTTACCAACTCTAATTCTCTTCTTCAATCGTTTATTTTCTTCTGTGTGTTTGGCCTGTATCTTGAATTTCTTAGCTCTCGTTTGGTTGTTTTTGACAGCTATCTTCTTGTTTTCCCTTTCTTAAATCTTAGTCAAGGTATCAATTGAGATCTGCTTTTTATGCTCTTTGGAGCCCAACACATGACACGTTGGAGTTATTACTTCTTTAATCCCTTCCCAGTTGTTGTCCATAGTTGTCTCCTCTTTTTCTAGTAGAACTCCTGAGATTTGGAACTTGTTACTGAGATCTACCTGGAACTAACTGAGCTTGTCAACATTTCGATGGTAAACTATATTGAAATTGTGTAGTTTGGCTTGTCTAATTACCCAACACCTGTCCACCATGAGATAGTGATCTAAGGTTTTATCAACTCTTTGTTTTTACATTTTTAATAGACCTCTCGAATCATAACTGGTGGGTGCTCAGTGCTGGTTGGCAATCATTTTAATCCTATGCTTCTTCTGAAGGATGATCTGGCGTTCCTAAAGTCATGAGCTTTCCATCTCATAAGCAATTCCCGTTCTTCCTTGGAAGACATCAGTGCAACTCCTTGTGTTTGGTGCATGTTCTTCTTCTTCTATTGCAAGTAGAGTCAGGTTGCATCTACTCATCTTGCAGCTATCCAGACGAACTTCCCATTTTGTCACACAGTTCGGACATTCTATCCCCTTATGTTAATGTTTGCCGCGGTTGTGAGTAGAGGCATCAATCTCGTAGCTCCTAGGAACTCTCAGCTTTTACTGCGAAGCATAATAACTCATCTTTATGAAAATCGTACAACAAAAAGCAAATTCCGTTGATTTAATTAATAGTTTTTGGTTAGTAACACTGTATGGGGGTTGTTAACTCTCTTCTCAAGCCTCTGCCTTTATCCTGGCTTGGTCAAGCAGAAGTCTTCGATCAGCTCAAGACTGAGTTAGTAGTCTGAAGCAATTTCATCTCAAACAAAGAATTTCTAATTTTAGGTTTTCCTCTTTTAATTATTAGGGTTTTTTTTAAAAAAAAATATTTCCCTTTTCACGTTGAAAAATCATTTGTCTTTTGCAGAATTTTTAAACAAATTATCTATATTTCTTTAAAGAAAATTAAATAGTATAACACGTAACAAAATGTACGTTTTTAAAATAATGACGAGGTTTAAAAAATCTTAAATCATAATGAAATGTGGTTGTATCTAAATAAAATTGTATTTCCCAGTAATTTATTGAATAAATGGATCATAACATTTTAATTATTCTAAATATAAAAGAAGTAAAAAGACAGATATGGATTTGAAATATAAGAATTACATTAATCAATATATGAGCGAAATATATGACGAAACGCGTGTCCTGGATTCCACTGCTAGCCAATATCTATCTTTGCTTACCATGAGCGAACAATTGTTTTCAATAACTTCATCATCAGGCCCTACAGTTATAAGTCCATAATTATTATAATATCTTACAAAGGCCACCATTTTTTAACATATAACATTGTCAAATTAATTAATACATGCCTCATTTTGGCCTTTGTAAAATATCATAATTATGGACTTATAACTGTAGAGCCTGATGATGAAGTTATTGAAAACAATTGTTCGCTCAAATATTGTTCGTTTTTTAATAGTCTATGGGGATCTTTAAACTGCTAATCAATATATCTTTAGGAATATTCTCATGAATACAGAGAATTCTCTGAATACCTTATAATTCGAAATGATTATAAATTTTATATGATAACATCTTATTTGTGCTTATCTTCCAAATTTATACAGGAAGAAATCTCGTGTGCGTTCTTAAACAGTTGAAAGAGATCTAACTGACAGTTATATCGACATTCAATAGCTAATGTGAATGTTTTACAGTAGGATACCAGTTGGTACGTTATATTTTACCATTGAAATACCATGAGATGTTAACTTATTTCAGCTAATCAGGAAGGAGCAGAGATAAATGATTTATAATGTTAGAACATAGAAGAAGGATATAGATTTCAGGATTCTTGGATTTTAGTTGACGTCAATTCGTGATTAAAATCCTAACACAAACCCCTAATCTCATTCCGGACATAAAGGACATAAAGAAACATGTTGTAAGAAGGAGATACACCATCGCTCATCACATGTTCGTTACCGGAAACGTAAAAATTACTCATCAACTAATAGAATAATGGTGGTACATACTATAACAGAACATAACCGAAGGAAATATGTGACTTTAGAGATTAATGAACGCCGTGCCCGTCTACAGCTCGACACTGCCTCAGACATTCCACTCATCAGCCGGAAAACATCGAGTCACATTGGCAAACCCTTGGTGCTCCCAACAACTCAGTTAGCACACAGTGCATCTGGAGGGAAGTTAAATATTGTTGGAGAGATATGCTGTCCAGTTAAAAAAGGTAATGTACAGAAGAATGCGAAAGTATATCTCACAGAAAGCCCAGGACTAGATTTGCTTGGCCTTGCCTTAATAGAAATGTTACAGTTAGATAACCAGCCAATTAATCATATATGTAGTCGGGTGAGATCTGATGCACTCTCAAGGCTGATAGGTTCCCAGGCAAAACATGAAAAAGACGTACTCATTGCCGCGGGAGAAGCTAAAGCGGAAGTTCAGGCAAAGAACCCAGTGATATTTGACAAAATATTGCCACCCAAGAAAACAAGAAAACCTGTACACGAGTATCAGACGAGCGACCGCAGCTTAAAGGTAGGTGAAAAAGTACTTGTAAAGTGATATAAAGGCGGTCGGAAACCAGGTGTCATTGAACGGCGTGTCGGGAAGGTACTTTATTCCATCCTGAGAAAAGACGGAAAGTGTTTCAGACATATTAATCAGATAAGAAAGGATCATAGAACAGCAACAGTAGATACACAACTACGGTTCCACTTGCCGGTGGATTTAACGCAGAAAAGCCCGAAAGAAGGCCACAACCAACGACTTGGAAAACGTAAAAGTGAAATCGCACAGCCGATAAGGGTGCTGAACAGAAAAAGGAGAGAGACAACAATGTTTCAAGTAGATCCATAAAGAAAGTCATATGTCACAGACTTCAAAGAGGGGAGGTGTAAGGATGGCTCGTTGGTAAACTCTAGGAAGCCTCAAGAATCCCAGAAAGAGCCGAAGACATTCTATCCAATCACTGCTAGGGGAATATTCTAGAATGTCTACGTGTAGCTTCCCCATTGGATGGATAAGAATGACCCCCTATGTGCCTATTGGTTGTCCGAAATGATGATTTACTTTCAACCAAAAAACTATAAATACATGAGATTTCTGTACCATATTTTGACACTGTTTTGGGGAATACAAGTTCCTACTTACTAATCTTCTGTCTTCTCTCTTGCGACGTTGCGGGTTCGATCGTTCAAGTGTTCTAGTAGTACGCGGTATAGTAAGAATCAAAGTTCTAGATATAACAAAGTCATAATTATTATTAAAAGTTTAATCTAGTCATGATGTGTATTAGTGTGATTACCTATTATTATTGTTATAGAGATTTGTGAAAATTGTTAAATATTCACAATTTACACAGTGTACTGATCTTAATTTAAAAAAACTAGTCAAAAACAGATAGCAATGGATAGCTGTTTCGTCTCAGTTTGAGATTTCTCAACAATCCACATCTCCGACAACACAGGGAAATGAACCCAGTAACTTTAGGTCTCGATTTGAGTGCTTAACCTTTACACAACTGAAGCGGAACACGGTGGTATACATGTCTAACTTCAACCAGCTCGAAATATTACACGTAGATCTCCTATTACCTACCATAAACACTCATCTCACACTAGATAACCCCACTGGTTATGCCTTTTCACCAGAACTCCTAGATTTGGTTTTCGAAATTAGTCATTAGTGAGCACATGATTATTAATATTTCTATAGAGAGGTCGTAGAGTTTGTTGAATTTTCATAATTTTCACATGAATTGATGATCTATTAATTGAATAAAGTTCAAAATGGAACAGGAAAAATAACCTATTTCGGTACTGACTATCGATGTTGTTGTCAAGGTGTATATCTGATAGCTTGTTAGTCAACAAAGGAAAAAATTTTTCGTGAACTTTATCATTTTGAAATTCTTTTGAAGTAACGAGTTATTTTTACAGAATAGAACAGAGTATTTGATAGTGAATCCTGTGTTAACCTTGATGTACCATTACACGATTGTAAAATATTGACTTATTAAATTTATGGCTGGAGTTTCAAAGGCAACATTATACATGTGAAGTTACAATTGTTTTGAATGGAATTAGATTCTTCTACAAATAGTTAGATACATTTAAAAAAGATATTAAACAAATGAATAACTTAAGTTTCAATTCTTTTCAATTCAATTGCCAATGCTCTCTTTATAACAAAAAAATGTGAAGTAGATTTTGTTTACTATGATTATTCAAAAGTCATCATTCAGCATCGATGAGTGTAAACAATGTACGTCATATTTCAGAGGAATAAGCAATCTGTCAACTTCACGCTCAAAAATTATTGTGAAAACACTTAAATTATTAGTCAAGGTAAGAATTTAGTTTTTAAGCTCAGCACATTATTTGTCCTTCATAAAGAGCTGGAAAAGCGAATTATGTGAATTTCACTGCTTTTTGTTATTTAAGTGTTAAATTTACATGCAATTTTTTTTTCTGATAATATTCCTGGCTTTAACATAAAACCTTACATACTGTCCCATATTTAACTCAGTCTGGTAACTGTTGGTGTTACAATACGTAAAATCAGTATAGTTTGTCATCATGCTCTTATCCCGATCTTCTAAAGTCCAAACTGAACTAGGTAGCTATTCTAACAGGAAAATACTTCCAGTAATTTTAAGATGTTTTTTAATTGTTTTTGAAAGTGTAGGTGTATGTCAACTAATTTTGATATTTAAGAGTATTTGAATTATAGTATAAACTAGTAATCATAGATACAATACAATTTAATCAAGAAGTATTTGATGAACACGAACGAATGTATTGTATTCGGGATTCAAAATCAAACAGTCAACCATACAAAAGAATTATTGGTTCATACAAACAAAACACTAATATTCTATGAATACCCTTGTTTTCTATACATAAACGAACCTTTAAAGTAAAAAAAGTTTTGGAAACTAGAAAGTAGTTATAAAGTCAAAGCTTAAAAATCCAAGTACCGAGCGTGTCAGTCATGTGTACACTCATGAATTTCACTAATTTTTTTAAAAATCCTGCGATTTACTTCTTCACGCTTAACCCAGAATGACTCTATACATAGATGAAGTCAGTGCTCATTGACTCTAGTAACACCAGCTACAGGGCTGTTAAGTTATCATTTGGGAGTCCACATAGACACATACTTACAATTGTGCAAATGATCAGAATGATATTTTCATTTCTTACTGTAACCAATTTACAACTTAGTTACCAATTTGAAACCATTCAGTGTACAGCTTCTTATATATTTTGATATGTTTTCAGAGTCCATCTAGCTAATTACATTCGGAAATATATATTTCTTCTCGATGGAGTTTTGTTCTTTGATGATGATGATTTATATATATATATATATATATATATTGAGAGGATTACCATGACATTTCCCATTAAGCGTCTCTAGTGAAAAGTAATAGGTTCAACCTTTTACGTGAATATTAACACAGATTTAGTTGCACTCAGCTGATGTGTCCTAAATCGAACTAAATTGCTTTCTAAAATTCACTGCTAGCCACTATTCAACTTAGAACAAATAAATTTGTCCAGAAAAAAATGTCCACAATCGATAAGATATTGATTATTGTTAGTGGTAATAACCAATAATCTTCTTTGTCACTATTAATTAGTTATAAACTGGATGTTTTATAAATGTTAGTCAAAAGAACTTATTCACTCAGTGTTTTAAGCAAAACAAGTTTTGGAATATGAACCATAAATAATTAGATTCTTGTTTTTATGTGGCGACAGTTTAAGTCAGTTTATTAGAAGACAAGTGAGTTAAAAATGAACTTTTTGGGCGATGAACAGAAAGAAGAAAAGAGAAATTTTGATGATATTGTGTTATTTCCTGTCGATTGTTTCTAGTCGCTTGATACATCAGTGATAGCACAATTAAACATGTATTAACGTGGACAGAGTATGTGTTCTCGGTAAAAGCTTTTTTTCTTACCTATAATTGTTCTGCTTAATGATGTTGACGAGTATCGTTTTTAAATTATATAAATATATACATCAACTATCTTGATGAATAAACGTACATTAATGACTGTTTGTGACATAGACTTTTAAGGATTCTTGTGGAAGGTCATGAACATTGGAGTTAAACATGATCGGATTGCTGTAGATAGTATAAAACCGTAAATTGACTAGATTTAAAGATGCTGAATATTGGATTTTAAATTGGTGGTATCCCAGGAAGGCGCGGAGAGGACACATGCTGTCGCTAGATTACATGTGTTATGTATCTGACCTAGGCTATAGCCAATTGTTATGACTTGATCAAGGTCGTCGCTGATTTGTTATGACCTTACGAATTTAACAAGGACGTAATCCGCGTAAATTATCCACCAATAGAATACGCCTTCTACGACCTTCACACTGTGACAATGACGTCCGATTAATATGAGTAATCTAGCGTCCTTATTGGTCCGTATCCGCCTAACCCGTCCACTTGAGTCCAAAACACCAATAGCAGCTGCTGTAATGTGAATCATTTATTTCAAACATACTTTGTCTATATACCAAACAGGCAGACCACACCACACCATAAAATAGAAAATAATATTTGTACAAAATCAAGCCAAACGTGGCTGGAAGCGTGGGAGACAGTACTCAATAAACCGAGTATAATTTAGGAACAATAAATCATATAATAATAATCGATAGGTCAAAATGAAGCTAATAATAAGATGAATATAGACATAGATAATCCAGTTACCGAATAGTTGTACCATAGGAATATAAATAGAATAATAGTCTAATAAGAGGTCCCGTAAGTTATCAGTACTTACTTTTTCCCTAGTATATAACAACATGGTTGGTGGAAGATGTAAGTGTAGGGGAGCTAATGTGAATAATTAGGTTTTTCTTTTAGCAAAGGTCACCCTCCATATATCCCTACCTGGATCAGTCCAGAAACTCATATATACCTAAAAGTTGTGTCGTCTTTTACTCAGCAATAAAACTTTATATTCATTCTTGATTTTCTCACTGCAAATGGCGTGCTGATTCAGAGTAATAAAGCATGGGTAAGTAACTGAAAAAAGCAGTAAAACTGAAAGTATGCTATATTTGAACACTGGTTTATTCAAGTTAACAGTAAAGTATTATATTCAATTAAGTATCCTAATCTGGATTCTGGAAACGATGACCAAGAGCTAACTGACAAGTTTCAGTTCTACAATTCCTAAATTAATCTTAGTCAAGCTATTTACCTCGTTCAGTCAGTTGTGCCCTAAATAAATCCGTCAAAATTGAAACAAAATTATTTCAAGAAAACGTATAGTCAACTTGTTATAATTCAATGACTGTTGCCTCGTGAATTTAGGTCAAGGCTCAATTGTAAAGGTAATCAACGCCATTCAAGTTTGATTAGAAAAAACAAAGAAACTGTTTACTTTTAAACTGAGACGTGTTAGTAGAAATAAGTATCAAGGATATAATACAATAAAATAAATTATCACTTCAACATTCAAAGTAGATTAAAACTTGAAAAAATAACCACTACGAGTTACCTGATGCTAAGAGTTATGGATTGTATATGCATAGGGAAAATTTCGAATATACTAGTGTCGTTATAAGAGTACAGTATGAAAATAAATGAAGAAGTATCAGCTGAAAACTAGGTACTGTTAATTTTTAATGTTCTCTTTGTCACAAGCATATTGCGAAAACATAACCTAGTTGAAGTTCTCGTCTCAATTTAAATTGATCAAAGAATTAAGATGATTGTATCAATTATCAGTGATCATGGTAAGCTTATTCCGCTTTTGAAGTGTACTCAAAATTTTCGAAATCTCTTTCATTGTATTCATGAGTAAACAATGACAAAAACTCGCGGTTGAATGACTGAATAATTGATATATTCAATAAACCTGAAGGTTACTGTAGCGACTGAAATTCCAGTTTTTGTTCTGAACGCAAAACTAGCGAACCAATGTTTATTAGATTAGGTCAAACTATGTTTTTCTATACGAAGCGATTTTGAGTGACTCGTATTTAATCATATCAAAACACAAACTCTGCGCTCAATTTAAATGGTTCTGATTTAATAAACGAAATAAATTATATCAAAAGTAGAAAATGCCTCAAACGATAGAGCCTATGCTATACCGTCAACAGTTTCTCTAGCACAAAATAAAGTACTGAACAGTAAAAGCAATAGTTAATAAATAAGTGTTCGGTACTCGAGAATCAATAAGAATATTCCTAACAAGATATGATCAAATATCTGTCTGCACGACTTCGAGCAACAGTTTAAAGCAGACAGTCAAAAATCAACAATTAACAAGTGAACCACGCCGTAACGTTGAGTTTGGTCAAACACAACTTCATTGCCAACGACCCGCCGACATACAACAGTCAAATTAGGTAATAAATGTAAACTTCATATCAAAATCAAATCATAAACGTCCGAACGAAAAAGTCTGATGAACAGAAAACATGGTTACAATAAACTTGACCAAAAGTTAAGATACAAGACAGGGGAAAACAATAAAGAAATAACAATACTGTTCAATAAAACTCTGAAGGGATTTTCAGTGTATTTTTTCCGTTACAGTTACAATAAACTGACACTAATATCTTACCAGTTTTAATCTCTAGAGCATAAATGTAAAATTCAAGAAAATTAACAAGAAGAAGATAATAAAAAAAACAGATCGATTGTTCGAGAGTAAAATCATAGGTATAATGAAAATACTCAAGTACTTGAAGTCTATTTATTGCATAATTCCCTTTTAGTTTCAACATAAGAAGTAGAAAAAAATATCATGAAAGATCATTTTTTTTATATAGTCGAAATCATGAGTCAATTAAAGCCAGACCACCATGGAAAACCTGGGAGCATTGGACGGCCGTTTCGTCCTATTGTGGGACTCCTCAGTAGTGTCTATTTTAATAATCAAAAAAAAGCGATGAAGTCACAGATTAACATTGCTGCGGATGAGACATCTGTCTAATGCTTCCTAGTTTTCATTAATCTAACTAAGAGTATTCTATAATATAAAATTATTAAAAACAAACAGGTTGTCCAATATTTATCCACTCTCTAACTGTTGTGTTTGAAGTTTGAATTATATTCTTTCAGTTAATTTGCAGTGACTGAGTATTATACTACTTAAAACAACTTTCTTCATATTAAAAACCTTTCGTATTTTAATAAATATCTTATTACTAGACATGAATATAATGTCTCATACGTGACTAAATATGGTAGATTTATTTTATCAAATCTCTCATACTATCAAAATCACCATACTGATCTCAATTAGTATTTATCATGAAAACAAATTTCATTTAACCTTTACAGATAATATCTGATCAATATCACTATATATTTGACTAAATCAATAATTAATGAGATCTAAATATGAGTCAAATTGACGTATAGTAGTATATATATATATATATATATATAGGGCATGCGTGTGCACTATTTTATCATTTATTGAATAAAACATATTCAATAATGTACATTCATGACTATGTCTATGTAAATGTGTATCTATATAAAGTGTGCTTTTCTTTCAAAAAAAACTAAAAAAAACTACAAGCGAAGAATATGTGTACTGTTCAGATTAGTTAATATTAAACAAAAAAATACACAGAAAATGCAAGTGAATACTATGCACACACGTACACACAATCATGGTATAGTATACTTACTAAAAATATGGTTTACTAATCTATCAATTCTAGTTGACAACAATCAAATCTACTACTCATTATCTTTTAAATAACTTATATTTAAAAAATAATAATAATACTAATGGTGTCATTATATGTGTGCATATAATCCAATGAATATGTACTTACAAATGATTGTATGTGTAACTGTGTATATATGTATATATATATGTATATAAATGTGTACCAGTACTAATGTAACCAAGTAAATGAATGATTACAGGAAATTAAAATCATTTGAATATATTATTACATTATTAAAGTCTTTTTTATAGAACAATTATTTCAACATGTAAGTTTATCTATATAGATGTAGACAATTGATATACCGTTTCTTCATGCTGTATATTGTATTATAAATAAATTAAAAGAAAAAAAGAATACTTCCGTCATTATTCAATTGTATTATGATAATAATAAAAAGAAAATAATGATAATCATCTGAATCCATTTCAAAAGAGAAATGAAAACATCTAGAGACAAATAAGCAATGGACCAATTAATACATTATTAGTTTGAAATCATGAGTCAATCGAAACTACTATGGAAAACCCTGGAAACACTACACTGGACGACCGTTTCGTCTTATTGTGGTACTCCTCAACTATATAAAATTACTAAAATCTCCACAAAACCCCCTCTGATAATAATAATCATATAATGATCACTAGTGACTGGCTCCATGAGGTATTTCCTGGAGTTCTAGTGAGAAGCAGTAACCAGTGGAGTTCAACAAGATCTGTCGGGAGATATCAACCTACTGAAGACATTGGGCAATGGTTGCTCAACTTCATGGATTGTTCAAAGTTAGACATTAACACCGTTGGATGCCAGCTCAGTGGTCTAGTGGTTAAGCGCTCGCGCGCGAGACTGATAGGTCCTGGGTTGGAATTTCGCGAGGCGGGATCGTGGATGCACACTGCTGAGGAGTCCCACAATAGGACGAAACGGCCGTCCAGTTCTTCCAGGTTTTCCATGGTGGTCTAGCTTCAATTGACTCATGATTTCAACTATATAAAATTACTAAAATCTCCACAAAACCTCCTTCTGATAATTATTTATAATATATATAGATATATTTTTATTTGTCATGAAATCGAAACATTTTATTATTATGATTAAGGCTTTTCTGATCTATTTTTGATAAATATTTCCATCTATCTACACATATAAAACTGCGCTTTAACATGAAGAAGAATGAAAGAAAGGCTAGAATGGTCATTATTAATATAATCAATAATGAATAACTACACAGTTTGATTATAGGTGACGAGATGATGTAACTAAAAACTAATAAAAACAACTAGAAATTTATGCATATATTTTAATTATGAAACATTCCGAATAAAACTATTCATTATTTTGGTACTACTAATGTTAATAATGGATAGTATATTTTTGGATCTCATTGAGAATTATATAAACTTAACACAGTATTAAAAATTGAAAGGAATTAAGAAATTCTTAAAAAAGAAACAAATTTATTCGTAGACTTAAAGATTGTTATAATAGAAAAAACAACGCAATCAAAACGACTTGATAGTAATCTAGTTTTACTAAAAACACTATTGAAGTGATGATTTTTAATGCATCATAAATTACAATATAACAGACAACCTTATAATTTAAACAAAACACCTGAAACTAATGGAATCTTCAAAGCCTATTGTATAAAAATTGATAATTTTAATATAAGGATAAACTAAGTACCGATTTGCGCAGATAAACCGAAAAATTGATATCCCGTCCGTAACAGTACAATGGTTATGAAACATACAACTGTGTCGGATAGCAAACATTTATTTATAAATCCAATCAATTTATGGATTACCATAAAATCCCTACATTGAATGATATGATTACATTATCATGGTTTAATATTTATATCACGATGAGGATGATGGGAATGATGTGATCTCTGAGCTGGAGTGATTGGTTGTGAAGCTTTCATTGTTCTTCTGAACAAAATCATCTTCACCTGCTTCTTTTCACAAACAATACATCCACGTCAGAGATCAAAACAACTCCGAAATAACATTGTCAAATGATCCTAATCTTGAAGTTGTTTCGAGAATTTTCACATTCTTATTAGTACGTTGGGTGCTTGAATGCTTAGACACAAACTTCTTGAAAATTGTAGTGGATCCCAGAAATCTCCACTTCTAAAAACTTACAACAGAAAACGAGCAATAAGAAGAATGAAAAACGTTTTACTTTAAAAGTTATTCAGTTTGACAAAAAATGGAGTTTCTTCAGATTCACATGCAACTTTGAGATAGTATAAGCTCAAGAAAACATTATAATAGTCAGTATGAAAATCAGTGAGTATCGAATTAGACGTTGACACATATACATTCGTCTTCAATAATTCTTCTGAAAGATTCTATAAACTGCGAATTGCATGGAGCATATTCATAATTTATCAAATTTCTAAACAATTTTTCTACTAGTCAACGAGTACTCATAACATCTCTAGGGACATAAAATACCCTACAAAGCAACAGTATATCATTCTTCTTGAAGGGTTTTACAATTAATAAAATATCTCAACCATCATTATTATATTTTATTTCTAAAACGTTGTGATCTAGGTGAAAATCTAACATCACAGAGTTAATAATCGAAAAATCTTCTTCTCATTACACGAAACATTATTTTGGTAACTGCAATGACCTAAACATAACAAATATGGCACATAATGCTCAGAAACACTTACAAATATTGATCAAAGAAAAAAGAATATTTTTCTTCGATTATTGTGTAGCAATACGAACATGATGTTCTTCACAGTATCTATTACCATTCTATGCTAAGTTATATTATAACAGACAATTTTATAATTTAGACAATCTCAAACAACCGAAAATTTGAAATATTACAACTGTATATGTCACTTTTAAACGAGTTGGATTATTTCATCGAATTTGTCGAATATGACCAATAACTAAACAACGATTCATGAATGATTCAAATGATAATATCCTACTCAAACAAGTACAAACACTACTATAGTTCGAATATGTTACATATTCGAATGTACACTGAAAGCACTGTTTCACGATATATAAATAAAACGTTTAGCTGAATAAAATAGTGTACTATATATATCTTAGATATCTAGAAAATAACGTCAAACCTCTAGAAGTTGTTTGGAAACTTTATGAGTTTAAATGGACGTCTATGTATTTTACTTAATGTCATACACAAAAAGGATAGTCTTACTATATGGAGGTGATTAATGTTTTTGAAGTGTTTGCCATACTTTAGGTATACTTCTAAAATATTCATCTTGACTTTTACTCCATCCAATGCAAGTTGAAACTTCATGATGGAATATTAGTTTGAGAAATAAGTCAGATGATAAAACTACGTCCACAGAATGCTATATTTTCAATGTTTCACTTGTTTCAAAAAGTTGGTCACCTAAAAAAGCTCAAAAGTAGCAGGATTTTATGAGATTACAAAATTTTAGAGATTCGGATCGAGGAGTTAGTTTTGTTTAACTGTAGTGAAACTTAGTTATCAATAGTAGAAGGTTGTTTACTAAAAAAGGTAAAATGGTTCACAGTATCTCTTACCCCAACTTAGATGACAAAAACGAATTTTTTACATAGCGACTCATGTTTAAATGACAGACGAAGACATAGACTAAGTTTATGAATGAAGTAACTTTTTTAATAGTTAACTTTCGATAAATCATTTTCTTTAGATGTTGTATATCATTGGTGGGCTATGGTAGATGAGGACCCGGCGGTATGATAATTAAGATTTAAATGTCTTAATTTTTTATGCTCTTCGACTAATGGTAATTTTGTGACCAGGTTGTTTTCCTTTATTATACTTCAAGTTTTTGTATTGAATTTTGCTTCGTTTTTCTGTGAAGTTGAATAAATTCACTCAATGAATGATTCTTTTTCCACTATTTTTAATAATAGGAACCAAATTTCTTGCAGTAAATAAATAAATTAATATATTTGTAATATCCCATTGAGTAGAATAATTAAATTTTCTAACGTTTCATGACTCAGCGTAAGCCACTTCTTCAGAGAATAAATAACTAGATCAAAATTAATCCAAGTTTAAATTGTAGGTTGTTGACAATCATTTTTGATGAAGATGTAATCGTTAGCCTTTCTTTAAACCTATTTATATAGCAACATATTTCTGAACTATGCAGGATATGGACTCATTTACCGAATTAATTTTCTGTTTATATCCGAACACATCATTGTGAGTTCCCCTGAGTTGTGAAAATCAAGGCCGTTTATTGTGAAACATTTAACACGGTGTCATGTGTTTATTCAGTCATTATGAAATGGATGATGTTTGAAGTAATTCTAGAGGTCTTGTTATTGTATAGTAAAAAAAGTAGTTGGCGAAATCTGCAATATAAGAGATAATTAAATTATCCCATGACAGATATTAAAGGGAATTAAGTTCTTTATAATTGAGGTTCAATATTATTTTTCTAGATTATTGCATAGTCGAAATATTGTTCGAGAAACTGTATATTGTGTTGTACTACCATAAAAATATCATGTGATACAAATAATAATAATCTGATCTGGTGTTTTGTGAAAGAAGAGATCACGATAAGTTCTATTAATATTGGCTGACTTAATAAACAGCATAATCCTTGGTAGAATTTGAGTATCGATGAATCATGCGCATGTTAATCAAAGACTAGGATTAGATGTGAAAGTGTAAGTTAATTCTAGGTTCCGACATGGTAATGAATTATAAAGTCATAATTCATAACGAGGTATTAATTTGCTATAAATGACTAGTCAAATGTTATAGTTAAGAAATGTTTGTGCGCATATAATGTATGTATTACGATGTAACAGACTCAATGTTACTTTCTAGATATCTAGGAAATATATATATATATATATATACCATTTTATTCAGTTAAACGTTTTTATTTATTTATCGTGAAACATTGTTTTCACTGTACATTAGAATATGTAACATATTTGAACTATAGTAGTGTTTGTACTTGTCAGTTTGAGCAAATAATTATCATTTGAATCAGTTGATATTAGTAATATTAACAATATTAGCAATATTTTGGTAACTGCAATTGCCTGAACATAACAAATATCGCACAAAATGTTCGGAAACACTTACACATATTGATCAGAAAAAAAAGAATATTTTTCTTCGATTGTTGTCCAGTAATACGAACATAATGTTCTTCACAGTTTTATACAATGGGTTTTGAAGATTCCATGACTTTAAGGTGTTTTAGATATCTTACATGGTTTTAGGATCAATTTCTGTCAATGAGCTACGTATAGAACTCTCAAAACGTGTTCAGAAAGAATCACTATCTTCTCGTCATAATTTACTTTGTTAAAATATTTTTTTCGATCTAATACAATATTGTAAACCATACCACATTTATTATCCATTAGTGTTAAATACTTTCAATTAGTGAGCATTAATCGTGATCACTTTATCTAGCTCTCATTGGTGATTGAAATCTATCGATCACAGTGGCTGTATTGTTACTAAGGCGAATGATTTCACATTATTGCATACTTATTTCAGTGATAAGCGGGTTGCAAACAGTCGATAGTAAGCCCATAATATATTTTTATTATTGTTTGATATTTATCACTGGTCATGATTACTGAGCTCTTTCACTCATAGTCATAGATTTAGCAATAAAATCTAGAAAAAGAACACCTCGTAGATTATTACTTCGAGCCATCCAATAATTTAAATTACATTTTAAACGGCTGTTACTGTCCTTTCCTTAATTATCTAGTTTAAATCATGGAATTTAGGTTTAAAGTTTTGATGAAAATCATAACTAATATGAGATATAAAGTTATTATTAGGAAGAAGTAATAACGTAACTGAGTAAATCAGATAAATTTGTTGGTTATAGCAGTTTAATTTGATAATATTTTAAAGATTATACATATGAGAATGGGGGTTTGTAGACATTGTAGTAATTTAATGCTTGAATCTATGAGTTGATTTAAGCTGGACCACCATAGAAAACCTAGAAGCACTAGACTGCCGTTTTGTTCTAGTATTGGACTTTTCAGCAGTGTGCAATCACGATCCCGCACATGGGATTTGTTAATCGATATTCCATTTATTCAAATTTCTCTATTGATCGGTATGAGTAAAACGCCTAAAACTCAGTGTATTAAGATATAATATTGATCTATTTTTTAGTGTATAATAAATAATCCTTACTATCTTTCTTATATCATGCAAATCACAGTTTCTTTTTGTAAGTATCTGTTTCTCTAGATTATAAAACTTAAGTTCATCACTATGTTAATAAGTGTTGTCACAAATGTATTCGCATTGTGAACATTTTTCACAAATTGTAAGGTCTCAAAATGTCGAATCATATAACTTATTGACCAGGTTAACCAAATTGATTTCAATCAATATTTTTTAAAATTCTCGTGATCGATTTAAACACATGCTTCATAGTAGTAAAATTCGAACTAAAATTATTCTTTTTATAACGTAACTTTTATTTTGTCAATTTCAGATATATATACTCATCAATAATTACTTAATTCAAATTTATCAATGAATGATAACGTAAATCGTTCAAATTTGGATAATAACTCTATAATACCTGCTATTTTAATTGAAGATTATGGTGATTTTCGAGCACTACATGGACACTCCAGTGAACGAACTCAAATCAGTAGTCATGTTGGATCAATAGCAAGTGATGAGTTAAGTGTAACAAGTAGTCAAACAAGTCAAAAACAAAAATCACATTTATCTGGACGTAAACTACGTTTAAGATTACAAGCTTTATTGCGATCAAAAACAGATAAACAACAATTACAACAACAGTTTAATACAAATACTGACATTAATACCAATGAACTTACCACTGATTGTTATACAAGTGAACACTTAGTAACTGATGTTAACGATGGTACAAAATCAGTAAATGATGATGCAATACCACCAGTGCCAAAATTTCATGAAACTAGTCCTGAGCACAATTCTGAAAATGTGTTTAAATATAGCAGTAGGATGGATGGTCATAATGAAACTGAAGAGGTTGTTGAATATGAAAGGAAAGAAGATAATCATAGAGAAACGTTATTATCTTTGTCTTATTCTAATAAATATGAGATGAAAAATATTTATCAGACTCAACCAAAACACCATGCTGATCCGTTATATGAAAAACATCATGTTATCTTGGAAGAAAAAGCATTAATGAATACTGCAAATACTTTTTCTACTGGAGGACATCATGGTCATCATCATCATCACCATCATCACCATCATCATAAAACGCGATCAAATAAAAATTTACCATCGACTTCATTAAATGTTTTACAGAATGACAGTTCTAATTCTTCTACAAATAAAAAAACAACTGAGAAAAATAATTCAGTAAGTTCAATTGAGAATAAATGTTTTTTTTATTTTTTATGATTTATTTCTACTTGATTTGGAAAAAAGTTGACATAATTTATTGTATATTACGTAATTATCAAAACAAAATTTATTCATACAAAGAAAGAAATAAGGAAACTTATCAGACAGAAACATGATTATGAACCAAAATAATAGAATTACTGTCATTTGTGAAAATCTTTTAAATACATTGTGTCATATCATTATTTAGTAAACAAAATACGTATGATATCCATTATTTTCCAACGTAATTTGAGAGATTAAAATCTTTCAAACAATAAACATTCAATAAATCAAAAGTTACTATCTGACTGAAATGTTTATTTTGAAATAAGCGTTTGATTTGCGTACACTAATAATGACAACGTTTAATTTCACAAAAATTTTGATATAATACGAGTAAACTTTAGGTTTTCCAATCTCTTCATGTAGGTCCGTTTGCCTTTTGTAGGTTTTGACATTTTTCCTATCAGCTATGATTATTTTCGGTAGTTAAATGAGCAAGCTATTTTCATTTTTCAGGTACTATTTGTCACTGACTGATCTGAGTTAGTGTAACATTGGTAACTAATACGAGTTGAAGAGTTGTTTGTTTATACTGTAGGATCTTCACCACTGTGCAAGCTTTATCTAAATTACAATAGTCAGCTCAAAGTAACTTTGAGATGACTGACTGAAATTCCAGTGAACCAGTGGGTTTCAGACAAGTCTATAGTGATGCAGTCGTCTTCAGTTGAATTGGATAGTCACTACGCTATATCGTGAATTAAATAAATTTATGAACGTGAACAACTGGACGTTAAGTCAGTGGTTCTTACATGTAAGGGTTTACAGTGGGACCTGAATGTCATGAGTTCAATCCATGGAGGAGTCTTGAATGAGGATTAGTGAAGAGTTCTAGGACGAAATAGCTGTTCAGTGCTTCCTGCTCCTCAGCGGTACGCCGATTGAGATCAATCATTGACCAATATGATTTAAGAAGTAAAATGATGCCCACAAAACTACTTCATCTAGGCAATCTTTTATTTATATTTGCTACTATACTTTGAAGATAGGAAAGTAACGATTGAGGACAATTAATTTAACTCTAATTTGTAGCGTTTTTTTATAGTTTATATATGAACATTAAATGTGGATTTACTAGAATCTGCTTCATAAATTTGACTTACACTTTGTGTGACACCTCACAATATTTGAGAAATTTAACGTATGTCGTAAATCATCCAGTTATTGAATAATTTACTCAGACATCAAATTTGTGGTCATGATTATCAGAAAATTACAATTAGTTCCTAACTCGTTTCAATTATCTCTACACTCTACTCTGTTGAGGAAAGAATTTATTGTTCAAATGTATACTTTTGACGAGGTTTTGTATTCTGTAAGCTCAGAGAACAGACTACCCACTAAATAATGTTTGATGCCTGAATTACTTCTAAGATTTTGTCTGAAGAAAAAGATTTTTGTACTTATTTGTTCAAACGTTGTTTTCGAATAAGAACGGTATGTTTGAGTGTAATTATGTACTAGTAAAATAATTTTTCAAGTTTGCTTGTTAATATTCTTAAGTTGTTGAGAAAATCTCTTTCCCAATTGAATTATTCAATCTCTCGTATTTGTTAAAAAATAAATTTACAACAGCTGATGTGTATAAACATACAATAAATTGGTTTTCCGTCCGTTGAATTAAAACTACTCTCTTCATTTAGTCATTGTGCTTTATTTCATAATTCCATAAGTGAATCTTAATTTGAATATTATTATTAGCTTTATTCAATATTATATTTTAAGTACAATATAGAATTATTAGTGCAAACTACTTCAACAAGTTCTCGTTTCCTATTTCTTGATCGATCCTGACGATAAATATTAAGTAATCGCCGATAAGATGTTAACAGTTCATTAATCGGCATCTGAATAATGTATGTTCTTTTTGATGCATATAGCCAGAAACCACGATGTCTCTGATTAGGCTATTTTGTAACTTGTACAGCCAGATGTTGTAAAATTTTCACAAACGCACATGAATAGGTTGTGAGACTAATAGGTATAATGATGTGTTAAAACACACAAGCAAAAATATAGCCTGCTGAAATATCCATACGGCAGGAACAGCTAGCCCAAATATTCAATCAGGCCACCAATGAGTATTTATGTAGAAGTAATTTACATTACGAATTTTGAATCAAATGGATGGAAACGTTAAAAAGTAGAGAGAAGTGAACATTTTCTGTGGAATTCAGATTCCCATTTTTGAGATCACTGACTGAATGTAAATTAGATAAATATTGAAAAGCAGGTAGCAACGGATAGCTGTTTTGTCCTAGCATGAGACTTCTTAACAATCCATGTCCACGACTACAACACAGGGAATTAAACCCAGTAATTTCAGGTCACGATTTGAGTGTCTAACATTTATACCACTGACCATCTCCTAGTGGTGTACATATCGATTTTCGTCCACTCATGATATTATCTGATCATCTTAAATTTTTGATAACTTCCAAAACTAGATAAGATTAAATTCCAGTGTTCACGTCTTTTTACCAGAACTCCTGAAATAGCCTTTCGAAATTATTCACTAGAGAGCTCATGATTATTAACGGTCAAATGACGTTTGTGGAGATTGTAAAATGAACTATAAAAATTTTATAATCACAATATCTTTTAACCAAACTTAAATTATTCAGTATGCTTAGTTGATTTTCTTTTTCTTCAAGAAAATTATGTAAATTTTGAGAAAACCTCCTACTAATTCATTTGTTCATGATTTTGTAGATTTATTTAGTTAGAATATGTTATAAAACTTATGTACAAATGGGATTTATCTTTGAAAAAACACATAGGAATCGTCGTATTTACTAGGACTAAAATGTCCACGAATGATGTTGTAACTTATTTATTTAATAATGACAATACAGTTTTATTTGAGTTTTACCTTAGAGAAAATGATTTCCTGTTCGTTATTTTAAAATAAAAAAGGAGTTTTATGGAATGTTGAACTGTGATTAGCAATAGAGTCCAGGTTGGACGTTTCATCTCACCCAGGACCTGTCATTAGTCCTTACGACTAAAAATATGAGAGTTCTTATAAAATTTTAAAAATTTTGTTATCATTTTTCATTCACATTTTCATTAAATAAATACCTAGAACCACGTACTTCAATGAGTTGATCTTAGTTGTTAACTAATATACGGTATTTGTTTTTAAAGTAAGTGTAAGCTTATAATCAATCAAAGTCAATATCGTTAGCTTAAATCAATATGGTCAAGTTATTTATTTTCTTTTCTATATTCTTTCTTATATTCGTTAACTTCAATCCTTCTTAAATTATATTTACTCTACCCATTTTCATCTTTTCTAGAATTTTATGTTTGTAAATCAATCAATTTGGTTTGGTATATAATGTGAGAAATTCACAGTTCATTTGTCATGTTACATAGATAACGAATTCATAGTAGATAATTTTATTCGTAATTTGTACAAACCAGTTTTATCGTTTTATTTAGTTATTGTAATTGTGAACTGTAAACGTTATAAATTATAGTAGCTTGTCATCAAACAACATTGTGTATGTTCAAATTAGTTTAAACCTTGATGTAACCTATTTGATAGATAAAGTGTTATTTTGGTATGATTTGCCTATAATTTTATATAAATCTTTATGCTTGTATTAATGTGTGTATCTGATTAAATGTACGCTTCAACTGAAACAATTGTTTTACTTACCCTGTTAAAATACGAATCGCTTAAATGTTTTATAACTCAATGCCAGCATACATATTTCTTTTTGGGCTTAGGGATTAGGTTATACAATAATAATTTCTGTTCAGTCACTGATTAGTACTAATAACTCAGCGTTGTCTTTTGCATAACTTATTGATAACATTCATATTTGTGACATTCAATGAAACTGATCCAAAATAATAAACAAACACTATAATTTCAGTTATTATTTACTTGATGTATTTTAACATCAGCAATTACTAATTAATTTTCGACAAGTTACATGATTCTTAGATGATATGAATATCAAGAAAGATTATTCTTTAACTCTACAAGAACTTTATTACAATGAATGTAATGTTCTTTGAACAAGAAGAATCATAAATCCACTTGTTTTTGTTTGTTTGAATCTTCTCATTGATGTTTAGGACTGCAAATGGTCAGTCTCTTATTGGCATGTGTGCATACTGTGTGTATTGCCTCGATATAGCCTTTATTCATAAGCATTATAAGCAAAGATGGATAGTGCCTAGCAGTGGAATCTTGGATGCGCGTTTTGTTCTATTTGGGACTCATCAACTGGATATACCTGCATTTCAAATTTAATGTTCACTCTGTGACTGAAACCGGGTACTTTTCACTTCAAACGCCATCCGTTTATCCACTTAGCTACTGAGTTCTGATAGCCACTTGCTTGTGTAATAGGGTGAAGTTTGAATTCACTTGGTACTGTTTGTTTGAATCTTCCCATTGATTTGAATTTAAACTTCACCCATTGCACAAGCAGGTGGCTATCAGAACTCAGTAGCTAAGTGGATAAACGGATGGCGTTTGAAGTGAAAAGTACCCGGTTTCAGTCACAGAGTGAACATTAAATTTGAAATGCAGGTATATCCAGTTGATGAGTCCCAAATAGGACAAAACGCGCATCCAAGATTCCACTGTTAGCCACTATCCATCATTTCTTATAAGAAGAATCATAGTTAAAATATTCACAATGCAAATTTTACACAAATATATGACCTTAAATCGATCAGATTATACATGATAATAATGGATAAACAACATTTAAAAAAAGTGATTTATTTTCAAAAATAAATTTTAATTTAATTTATACCTTTTTTCATCATACAATTTTTTGTTTCTTTATTTGACGTAAATGTTTACTTATTTATTGATTTTAAATGGAGTTTTTTCTCCTTTTTTTCGTACATCAAAATTCATTTTTGGTATCTTATTTGACCTCAATCGGATTTTATTTTATTCTTAATTGAAATTTGAATAAAAAAACAATGAAAAAAAAAATCCTAATTACCATGTTTATTATTTTTTGTCATATAGATGAAATTAATGTAATTAATTTTCTCATGATCTACTTTTTCACTTTCTAAGGAAAGTCGTTTTTATTTTATTTACTTTTCTGAATGAACTCAGTCAGTCAGTCACAACGTAGAACTTCGTACATACGTACGTACATCAGTTCAAGTTGCCATACCACATTGGCACAGAGATACAGTTATCGATTCAAATCTCATAGTGGTAGAAGTAGTAAGAGTATAAACAGTAATCGGAAGGTGTTATTCAAGGCGTATAATCCAGTGAAATAAATTTGGAAAGAGAAGAAAGATAGAGACATGAAGAATTCAGAAGATTTGAATTCGGGAGAACACAAAGGGTGGATGCACCTTCGCCATTGCAAACGATTTTGAGCCATGTCATTCAAGGTCTCTAACCATTTGTTGCTATCGTCTCGTGGATCCTAACCAGGTATTCTACACCTACCAACATGGTTCAGTCCACTTGTCAGTGACTTCATGGATTTGTGCCATGTTTTGGTCTGGCCGCCCCATTGATAATTTATTTTTAGCTGAGATTGATGATTCAATAAACAGTCATATATATTACTTATATATTACTTTACTGCACAGCAGTTAGCTTCGTTCTGCTTCATGGTTTTGAAACGTGATCTTTAAAAATAGAAGATATTTAAAGTTCATTATTAACCGATTATAGGTCTCTTCAGAGCATTATTTGTGTATTTCGAGACCACTGAGTGAGCATAGGTTACTAGGTAAATATAGCAAATCGAATGATGAGGTAGTGAATGCTTATCGATTGAAATTGTTGTGACATATGTTATGTATTCTCGACCACCGCCTCCCTCGATGGGCAATGTTGTTTGGTGAAGTTGTAGGTTGGAATAAGATGTTTGGTAGCCAAACCAAGATATGACTCCAAGCTATGAAGTCAATGATAATTGAACTGTTAGATATTATACTAAGTGTTTGAGATCTGCATGATTATTGTAACCAATGGCTACAGACTTTGAATGACATGGGTCATAATAGTTTGTTATGGTCTAGGTTTATTTACTCTTTGTCTTTTTTAAGCCTAAGTCTTGAAGTTTTCTCATACCTTTTTTCTCTTTTTCTATACATAAACTTTCTTACTATTATTGATCCTATGATTCTGGGACTTGTCTTGAAATAATTTTAGCTCTGTTTGCTAGTGTAGTATGACAACTTTAATCAACGCACATTTGTTCCTAGTTCTGCGTTGCGACTATATGTACATTTACTGAATGAAAACTGATCATATTTGAATCTATATATATATTTTGAATTCAAAAACATATACAATTGAGATAGATTAAAAGCCGATGACATGGCCGTATATTTTTTGATTCACTTTCTAAGAAGTGAGAATCAATTGTTTAGGAAGATAATATTTAATTTTAAACCAAATCCATTATATTCTTTCAAGAGGTGTTTGCTTATGCTGTATCTGTATGAGTAAAATCGTGATAATAAGACTAGTATACTCTTTTTTTGAAATACTTGCGAATCATCAGATTAGCAATTACTGAGGTTATACTTATCTGTGCCACTTGCCCATTGTATAAGAACATAGTCCATTTCATCAGGATAATTATCGGGGTAATTACATATTTTTGATTATCTGAAGAAGAAAAAGAATTCTTCCAATTAATGTAATAAGTGTAAAATACTTCAGATTCTCTATCATCAATTTATATTTATAACCTTTTAATCTTTCTATCGATCATTTTATTCGAAGACAGTAATTCATACTTTCAACTAAGGTCATCAATGGATTCATTGAAATTATTAGTTTATTAATATTGTTTGTTTTCATTTATGTGCATTGCTGAGGAGTCCCACAATAGAACGAGGCGGCCGTTCAGTGCTTCTAGGTTTTCCATGGTGGTCTAGCTTCAATTGGCTCATGATCTCGACTATATATAATAACATATAGCTTTGTATCACAATAATCTATTTCAAGACATTAAATGTACATAGATCATTGACTTTTATCAGATTATATAAAGTCACTTATATTATTTTTCTTAAAAATGGACTTAAAATTCATATATTTCTATGCCATCTAGTAAATAATATTTACTTTCAACTATTTACATTTTTCTTTGTTATTAAAAATGATTATTTTTCGCGTATTGATTTTTTTGTCAATAACTTCATACACATTCAAGTACTTTAACCAATGTCGTTTTTTTCAAAGATTTATCAATTGAAAAATTGCGTTCACTTTTCTTTTATTTCTTTTGAAGCGTGTCTTGAGGTATTCTTTTTTAAATTAAAACATATTAAAACAATTTGTTGTTTAGCGCATTGTCGTTTTCCTTTTAAAAAAAAGATGATCTGGATACCATGACATGAAAACTTATTGATACTTAAAATGAAAACAGTCCAACAATTTGTTGTTGTTTAAATGTTAACAAAACTAAATTTTATTGTAGCAATGAAGAAGTGTGTCTAGCAATGGAATCCAAGTCCAATGTTTCGTCTTATTTGAGACATATTAGGTGAATGGATCTAGATTCCAGAGTTGAGATTCAGTCCAAGCACCCAAGCCAGTACTACTCTCTAGAAAAGTCATTACGTTATCCGCTTAGCTACTGAGTCAAGATAGCCATTGACTTGTTCAATGGGGATGAGTGTTAACTCAATTCGAAATGGATATTATTATCCTGTTCTTGATATTTTAACTGGAATTTGATGCTCTTATGCTGACAAAGACTAATCAAATTTTAGTCAAAATACCAACAATGGGATATTTCAATCTATTAGAAATCGGATGAAAATGGGACTAGTTTCAACTTATTGCCGTCATGAATTATTTATAACATTAAAGTAATGGAGCGTCATAAAATATTTCATTCATAAGTGGTCGGTGGTCAATTGTAGAAAGACTTAGACCTGGGTTTTATGCAATTGTTGGTAAAATGTATCTGTAGACTATGAAACTGATTTTTGTCATAGTATTTAAACCCATGTTACTCAATGTCATAGTCATAAATTTTGCTGTTGGAGTTATGTATGGGGAGAGTATGATTTACTAAATTACTGAAGTAATTATTTATTAAATGATCACTTCACAGCAGTCACGATTGTGTAATCTGTTTTAAATGTTGATAAAGATATGCATATTAGATATTTCTATTTTTATATATTTAATTAAAATTAGGCATTTCGTAAAATAAAATACTGAATATCTTTTATATATTGAGATGGTACTGTTAATTTGAATTCCATAGAAGAAATGAATTTATTCGGTTTCATAAGCTGTTAAACTTCTTGTTAGATTGAGCATAACTTATTATTTTAAGAAAACAACTATTCAGTAATTGTTATTATATCTGATAGATATATCTATTTTTATCTTTAATGGCTATTGCCTTTAAAGTGGTCTTTTTGCTAAAATACATGGGCTGCATGATGGATACAAACTTCTCATTGTTCTGATATTTTAACATTTTTCCTTTAGTAATGGTTTGTTTTTATTCTTTATCTGTCAATTTTTTCTGTTAATTGTTCGTAAATTATTGGTATGGTTTATTTGAATTCATTAAACTTTTAAATAAAACATGGAAACTTCTTAATTCTTCATTTATTATTAGTATTGGTTTCAAACTATGAGGACTTATAGTAAATAACTACGTAGAGTTTAATTTTATTCGTTATGATTTGTGTTGATATCATGTCAACTCTGAAGACTAAATTGACCAGATGCTGCCGAAATATTAGTTTCTTTAAAAAAAATGTTTATATACCATATATGAGTTATTTATATTTTTGATAGTGGAAGAGACATATTTCCAACCCCTTTAGAAATGAGCTTTCACAAAATTACTAAGGAATATAAGTAGCGAAGGTGAAGCAATGTGTTAACCTTAATTTGGTTAGGTTCTATTACTAAACCGCATCAAAATATTTTTAATGTCCCAATAGGATTTTGAACATCTATCCCTCCTGACAAATGGTGTGTACTGATTGATTTTTTAAAATGCACGCACTAACAATTAAGGTATAATTCTCAGTATAGGTTTGTGGAGAATATTGAGCTTTTATAGAGACCATGAACTGACCAATGTTAGATCATCATTGAAAACCAATGTGAAGACCAAGTGTGATGTAATTCCCCACCAAAGACAATGGAAGATGGTCGCAAAATATAGTGGATTGATTAAAGTCGGAAATTAACACCGTCAGATCCTGGCTAAATGGTCTAAAGGCAAAGCGTTCGCGCGTTTAAGAAGATAGTCCTAGGTTCGAGTGCCACATGCAGGATCTTGGATGCTCACTGCTGACTTGTCCCATACTAGGATGGAACGGCCATCTGATACTTCTGGATTCTCATCGGTTGTTTAACATCGATCATTCCTGATCTCAACGGAAAGTACTATATGTGCCTACGCGGACTTAACTATTTTTGAAAAAAAACCTACACATGTACTTTTATTTGGTTTATTATGCTTAAAACTATTAGTAATACTAATTATTTATTAGCATTTTTTGTATAGATCGGTACGTTTTCAATTTGTTCTGAATTCAGGCAATTGTTGTGTATGACTGTTATTTTAGATCTTCTTCACAGTTTTTTAACAAAATCCTGAAGTGAGTTAGGGGATTTTGACAAACGGAACACAATAAAGAATTAACCAAATGATATCGTAAATATTCAATTAAATAATCACTAAGTAGTGACTAGCATTATGTTTTGCTTTTCTTATAGTCCTGATCGAATTCTACTCCAAGTGGTTCGACTTCATGTTTACTATTATGAAATGTTAAGAAGTTGATTGTTAGGATAACCTGCAGACTATCTACAACCATAAAATGTACATAGTTCATACTTTAATTATTTTGTTGGTAGTCATGCGCACACAAGCAACTTTACACTAGTTATTATGGAATCACGATGAAATTTATTAGAAGTGTGCATATTTTAACAGACGAATTTATTAGTCGATCTAAGCTAGACCACCATTGAAAACCTGAAAGCATTGAACATCCGTTTCGTCCTAGTACGGGAATCCTCAGCATTGAGCACCTGCTACCTCATACGCGGGACACGAGCCCAGGACCTTCGGTCTCGCGCGAGAACTCTAGATCTCTACTTTCATAGTCATAGAAGTAGTCAACTAGATTTGATTCAAAACATTCTAATTTTGGGTAAGAATTTACCACTAAATTAAACATCTAATTATATATTGGTTTTTAAACTGGCACTATGACATCTTTGATCATTCAAATATTCTATAGACAGAGAGAAACAGATAAAAGTACTAATTCATTGTAATGGTCACTATTTGAGATGAAGAAGTTACACATGTAAACTAGATCAGAATGGGTTTTGTGGAGATTTCAATATTTTCATAGTTGAAATCATGAGTCAATTGAAGCTAGACCACCATCGAAAACCTGGAAGCACTGGACGGCCGTTTCGTCCTATTATGGGACTCCTCAGCATGCAAACTAACTAGTATTCATTTTGACCGTTTAAAAGTTAGTTTATAATAGATCAAATTGAATTATCTGTAATGTCTGCTGCTCAACAATGACTGAGTTTAAGTGAGTTTTCATTGTATATTTTGTCCTGATTCTTTATAATTATTTGTTACCTGACTATTAAACCTTAAATAAAGCCTAATTCATGCAAATCAATTTGAATTAAAACTTTAATCCTAACAATTATTATCCTGTTTAAATGTTTTTAAAGTTGATCTAATTCTACTAGTCAAATTTTAGAAAAATATATAAAAACCAAAATAGATGCTTTTTTTATATGAGATGTGCTATTTTTGAAATTGGTTGATTGGAATCGATTGTCATTAAGTCAAAATGATTCAAAAAAAACTCATAAATTGAAATTTAAAAAGAAAAAAACTTATTGTCAATATCTTTGTTACCAGTTATTTTCCATTCTGAATAAAGATAAATAATATCAAACAGTTTGAAGTAAATTAAATCAGAATTACAAGATTATAAACTAAATAACTTAATTTGGAATGAATGAATTATTTACTATGCTTAATGAAGAACAGAAATTATTGATTTCTTAAGACCAAAAAAATCAATAAAGTATCAAATATTTCCTTCTCATTCTATAAATTAGTGATATTTATGATTTTATAATGATTAGCATCGTATTGTTTTTACCTAATTTAATGAGTTCATAGCATTCCATCATATATATAAATAGCATTGAACTAGTCAGTTGTTTCTGTTAAAACACATATAACATGTTAATTTATATTTATTTATTTTATATAGTTGAGATCATGAGTCAATTGAAGCTAGACCCCCATGGAAAACATAGAAGCACTGGACGGCCGTTTCGTCCCATTGTGGGACTCTTCAGCAGAGCACATCCACGATCCCACCTCGCGATATTCGAACCCAGGATCTATCAGTCCATGGTAATCTAGCTTCAATTGAATCATGGTTTCAACTATATAAAATTACTAAAATCACAAAACCCCTTTCTGATATTTATTTATTTATTTACTAGCTACTGTCAATATATTATGACTTCATGTTATTATTATTATTGAATCCAAATAAAAAAACTATCTAGTCGTTAGATGAGTATTTTACTCTTCGATTATTTTGCACTGAATATATAAGATTGACTTATTTATTACATATGAATATTGATTTTAGGGATATTCATTGGAATAAAAGTGCGAAATTATTATTCATTTAATCTTCACTATTTTTTTTAAGGATAATTAAAATAATAGAATTGAAAATATGAAATAGTTGATATGAACACTGTCACAATTCGAGTTAAATCAATGAGTTTAATACATTCAAAAATGAAAGTTATTAACGATCAAAAAAAAGTTAGTTGATCAGTATCATTAACTCTTCTTGATCTAAAATGGTCCAAAATGCTTAATTAGGTATCTAATGTTATGAACTACATCCATTGACTGAGAAAAACGTTCATATAATAACCATATGTGACATCTATTCAATGATTAAATGGGAAATAAAACCTATTTAACTATTCAATCTTTCGTTTCTGTTGGCGGAATAACTGAGCTCTAGCCTTAAGGATAACAAATCGATTCATACAGTGATCAGCGTTCAATAAGAAAATAATTGTAGCATGTCTACATTAATGTTTATAAAACAAAAGATCTCAATAGTTAGTAGTATAAATAACATTATTGATTGTTCTGTCGTAGATAAATTCTTTCGTAGTGAAAACGGTATTGTTTTACACTTACGCATTGAATTCATATTTTCATTGTCTATTTTTTTTTACATTGAATGTAGTTTTCGATTGATTTTTTGCTCATTTCTATTATTGACCTCAATCTTTTCAAGTTATTAATATGAAATGAAGCCAATCTAACTTAAATAATTCTGCTTTATTCTAGTCTTTAGTTGATTCCGTTTAGCTTTATTCATTTTCTGTCTTCGCGTTTAAACTGTCTGTTTAAAATGTTTCCTTTATTTACCCAAGAGTATATTAGGACAGTTGAATTCTAAGTACTCAAATACTTGGTGAATGAGAATGTACATATATAATACTTTCCGTGTTCATAATAAAAATGAAAAAAAACGTTTTACACAAAATATGTCCAATATACGGTGACAAACTGTTTTCACTCTTAATTAACATGTACCTCAAACAATAGCAGAAATGTACTGTTTGTATATTTCCAAATGCATCCAGAAATTATATTTATGATTAATCCCTATTTTTATTACTTCTTTCATATTGACACAATCAGAGCGTAGAGTAAATTGACTGAAAATATGAATCAAATTATGTCGTAATTGTTATGTTCGTGTTACAATTGTATTTTTGCTATATAAACGACGCAGCTATTCCTATTGCTTAGTATTCTTATACGATGACACTCGACAAGACCCCAAAATCAGAACACTTTGAACAGGAATGAAATTGTATTCAAAATAATAATGATCAGTGAACAGCAATCACTGATTTGAATAACGTTCATATATTTATAGTATATACATAAGAAGCTTATAGATTTTTCTGCAATAATATGCCCGGGCTGATCGGTTTAAAATTAACCAATCAGCGCGCAGCAACACTATCATGCATAAAACATGCTTAATCCAATCTATATCCCACTAACAGTTCGCTACTTGATTAGCGCAGAATACGGTATATAACTACAGCACGCGAACCTATAGAACCCCACAGTCGCGAAATCAGAAGACAGAAGGAAACTGAAGAAGTGTTTGTTGAGTAAGAATCAAAGTGTACAGAGAATCATGGATATTTATAGATATTAGAGTTTATTATAACATCATTATAATTCAGCCTATCTGCGAAGAGACAAGCTATGCTACTGTTCAATCTTAGCATGGCATGTTGATATTCTAGAAAGCTCTTCGGCTCCTGTAAAGCCTCTGGATATATATATATATATAAAGATATTCTTCTATGATGATTCTAACGCTAGTCCTCATAACACTTTTCATATTTTATGGTTTAGTTGTTTTGTTTAGTACTTCATAAAACTTTCAAGTTAATTTCATCAACTGGAATACAATACAATGTTGTATTATTTGATGTGACAATTAAATTTTTTATAGAAACATCGTTATACTCATAGTTATGTATTTGTAGAACGATTGTAATTTTGATTAAATTTTCATTCTATTACTAATGGAGACAATTAAAATATTTTGGTGAATAACCGAAGTTTAGTAAAACACAACCAGTATGAACTTCCTACTTAAATAATAATTCAATATTCACTGGTGAATAGTTAAGCTATAGGTTAATGAAGACCTATAAATGCAATTAGCACACAATCATCTATGAATGCACCACAATCAGTGACGTTGAATCACGTCAGGTGTAATACTGATATCTTTAAGATAGAGAAAGAGAGCACTGGATATCAGTTTCTCAATATCTTGAATCAAACTATTAAATACTAATTCCTTCGTCTAAGAATAAAGCTCACATCATGAAACTTGGAAATAATTAGTTTCCTTCTTTTTTTGAATCGCGTGAGTGTCATCTTGATTAGCTGCAAAAGGGTTTGAAAAAGAAGATGTTATCTAGTGTTTTTTTACTTTTGATTAATTCGTTTACCTTATGTTAGTGAGTGAAAACTGACTTTTAAAATAAAAATGACGAATAAAAGCTGTCCGAAATACAACAGTAATTTTAAAATGTTCATGTTATATAGGTAAACACATATATGCCACAAAATAATGTAGCCTAACTGATTCACTACCATTTTTTATGTTCAAATAATTATGGAACATATGGCGACTGTATACACACGAATACATTAATCTATTTCTTCCTAACAACAGTCCTGATTATTATTAGTATAAGGGAACTTCTGATTCTGTATCAGAAAACCAACAAATCTCAAACAGATATACTCTTTTTAAAAAAAATTATTTCCTAGGTACATAAACATACGCAAATATTTGTCTTTCTAACAAATTGTACTACATATTGCCTAGAACAGTTTTCAAACGATTTAATTCCACACATAAATATATATTAGTTCTAGAATTCTCAACTAAATAGCATATTTCTTTTCTGTTAGAGCGTGAGTTGGTTCACCATTGCAGATAATAAAATAATGTTTATTTAGTTTATACTGTATCTCAAGCTTTTCTGTTTGAAAGTTTTTTTGGGGATTTCGGTTACATAATTGTAACAAAAAGAAGGAAAGAAATAATCATTTGAAGATTTTGTTACATCACACCTCTTGAATCAAATAATCAAGTTCATACAATTTAAACATTCCATTCCAATAAATTCTATTGATATGATCAATCTGAAATAATCGTAAAACAGATATTTTGTGTTCATAATAGTTGGCTAATACTAAAGATGACAATTAACTACTATTCTGAACTCATAGTAGTCTATTTCATTGAGAGAAAATGTTTTCATGTAGAACTTTATACTATTTATTACCATAGTGTTAACAAGAAAAACTATGGGAGCCTCGTGATTAAATCACCGGGCATAAAGACGACAATATCAGAAAGAACTTTCAAACTATATTCTTAAAAATTATAGTTTGTCAAAAATGTATTACTGAATTTATGCTTAAGTTTATGCTGAAGTTTTGTTCCTTATCTGTTAATTCTAGTGTAGTACTAGTTTCTTCCTTATCTTTTGTATATTAAATCATTTCAAAAGCCTAATATTGTTACTACAATGACGATGGTTGGAATGTATTTTAGTTCGGGTAAAGTAATTCATTGGTCAGTAAAAACTGTAGATTTTCCAGTAGATTATCCAGGTTTTAATCGTTTCAAAGCCGATATAATATTTTTCCAAGTTCATAACATCTTAAGATTTGAAAATTCAAATAGGTATTTAACTAGTATGTGTTCAACAGATCAATAAACTGTCGGCTGAGTACCGTCTCTTTCACAAATACTTCGGTTTCCAATTTTAATCATAGCTCTAGTAAAGTATTTGATAAATATGAATATTTCATCAAAATTAAGGTGCTGCTGATTAGATAAATTTAATTACATGCGTAACCATGGTCTACATACATCAAAATGGTAACGTTCAATGCTCTTTTGATTTAAATTAAATGCGTTATGTATTGTTTTACAGAGAGGACAAAGGTCATTTTTATTATTTTTAAAATTTTGTCTTGGCCGATCAGTTTATTAAAGTTAGTTTGACTGACTGTTTCATGTTTACCACTTACGATTCATAAACATGTGATTTCAGTCAGATATTTTACTACTATATTTTGAAATAAAATAAAAAATTAGAAAGTTGAACCAAATATAAAAATAGGGAATACTGAATGCCAACTCAGTGTCTCAGTGGTTTCGCGATGGCTAGGAGGATTTACATTCTTAAATTTAATTCTATCTTACTGTCCAGTTAACGGAAATGCTTGAGAAGCACTAAACATGTAATAAAATGTATTAAACCGCAGTCACTTTTTACAGTGCTTCAGCTTATTTTCATTCATAGCCCAAATAGCCTTCAGAAATGTGATAGATTTTGTTTGCAGTTTGAAGTATGAGGGAGAGTTTTAATTCCTGGTTGGAAATGCTTACATTGGGAAAACAATACAATTTGCATGATTCCATTGTTATTATTATCATTATTATTAATGCCTTTATTAAATATTATGTTTTCGATACAATATAGAATTAACAGGACAAACTATTTCAAAAAGTTTCCGTTTCTTATTTCCTAATCGGTCCTGACGATAAATATTGAGTGGTCACCAGTTAGATGTTAGTAGTTCAGGAATCAACATCTTAATAATATTCATTCTTTTCAATGCATGTTGTCAGCCACTACAGTGTCTGTGATTGTAATTTTTTGTAACTTGTACAGCGAAAGGTTGTAAACTGTTCATAAACGCGCCTGAATTGGTTATGCGAATAATAGACATGTTGTTGAAATATCCCAATACCCCTATTTCGGGGAAAAGTTTGTCCATTTTAGGTAAATTTTGTGGAAGCTTCAATAGGAAACTTTGGAGATATAGCACAAAAACCCCAAAAATATTTTAGGTCTGGGGAAAATTCCCAAAGATTTGGGCGAATCCCCGAAATGCTTGGGAACATTTTAGGTTTTCCCCAATATTTCCTCAGAATCTTATAACACTTTGAGTTTTTTCCTAAACTTTCCTTAAACTTTGGCGAAAACTACCATATTTCTTATGAATTCGGGGAAAACCCCAAAATTTACCCAAACTTCCCAGAAAATTCCACAAGATAGTGAGATTGGGATCTACATGGCAGGAACAGGTAGCTCAGATATCCAAGCAGGCCTCCTTAAAGATGTCTGCGTTTTTACATGTATATGTATACATAGTCATTACAGATCAATGTGTGATAAAATAGACGTACTTAAGTTGTGGTTTATCAAGATGCTTTATTTTACGAATGAACAGAGATTAGTATTTCAAAAAGGACATTCAGAAACATCGACAATAAATATAAAATTTAAAATACACATGGAGAGAAGAAGGAAAGTTAATAAAATCTGTTCGTGCTACGCAGTTAAACGTTTGAGCTAAGTACCCATTTTTCATCATTCATTTATATGTTTTGGTTGAATAATTCAAAAGTTCATTGACTAAATAACTTTCAGAATGTTTTGTTAAAAAGAAACGAATTATAAACAAAAATACAACTGATTTGACCAGCTTGTTTTATAACATAATAATGAATGCAACCTGATTCTCACTACATTTGTAAAATAATTTGAGCATTATGGTAACACAAAAAAACAGGTGTAAACTGATATGATGGGATTAAAAAGCATAATTAGATTCTTTTACTCATTATGACTTTTGTTCAACACTATTCCCGTTTTATTAATACAATGTGATAATTACTTAGTGTAGTATTCGGTTTTGTTTTCTAGTGTGATATTTTATTCGGTATAACATACGATGTTCTTGTATTAAATTAACATGAAGCATATGATTTGTTATAACTCTGAGTATTTTTTATATATATAATTTTATCCTAATTAATTATGAAATGGGTTTACAATCAATATATAAGCGAGCGCATTTCCGACTAGGATCGTTGTTATGTTTTGGGTTGAATTTATCTTCATTTGTACTAGTCTTGATGTTCTTACTTCACGTCGTGAGAATTGTAGTGGTTCATTGTTTTACAAGTGAAAGTAATGAGCAATTCCAGCATAACGATTAGCGACGTTCAGATATTACATTTAAAGACACAGTCATAACAAGTGACGACCAGTCATAACATAAACTAAAACTAGTAAGCATGTATATATGTTTAGTTATGACCTAACCTGTATTAAAAACGTGAATTATTAAATAAAATCGATGCGTCCAAATATTTAGATATAAATAAAATACAAAAAACAGAAATCTAGTAAAAAATTTGACACGAATACACCTAGTTTAGGTTCTTATTTATACGCCCTACCTTGAGATAAGATTAAATAAATCAATGTCGTTAATCGACTTAGTCAGGCCTAGATAAACACCAAACAAATTAAAACTTCATCAATTTAATTAACTTATCCTATCAGGGAAACAGTTTGTAAACTCGATATTCAACGGTGTATGTTATGAGAAGTCAAATTTATACAAATGATGATTTATTTGTTTCGAATTTAGGATTTAATTTATTACTGAACTCGAATACGTCCAGTAATTAATTTAGTTATGTTAAATATACTAAGTATGATAGGATGGTTTAATTGAGGCCTTATATTTATTCATTTACCTCATACAATATTTCACTGTGAACAGTCGTGTTATTTAACTGTTCTGTTAGTTGAATGATTTCACGTGATCAGGAAGACTTAATAAACTTTACATAAATGAATAAAAACTATCTTTTATGCATACGCATGAATTGTATGATGGTGTTTGTCTCAGTAATTTGTCTTTGCCTTCGTTGTGTTTTTGTGTTTACTTTAATAAACTCAATTTTCAAACGAATCTTATCATTCATTTTGATAATTGTTGTCATTACACAAACTATACTGTTTTATGTAACTATTTTTAAACCTCAGTTAAATTAATTAAGCAGCATTACATAGAATGTCCATGAATGAGTATTGGTCTTTGCTATGTTTGGATTCTAGTAGACTTCACGGTTAGAGCTATCAGAATAATCCCTTTCAATGACTAAATACATTGGGTAACATTAATCACTACTTTCGAAAGTAATGAAAGTGAATTTACTTTCTTATAAGATGTTTATGATTTATACTATTCACATTATTTATACGTCTCGCAATATGTTTCAGACGTTTGATTTTTCACTCTTATAAACATTGATATTTTAATAAACTTACTTTCTATGGTCGATTCTCATTCATCATGCCGATTTATTTAATCAACCTCAAAAGATTTCACTGGAAAAACTGTTCACTTTTCAAACTATCTTCTGATTTTAAAATTTATTTGAATATTCAATGGCATTTACTTTAAACAAGGAACTTATACTGTTATAGTCCATTAGAAAAATTGCATCGTGTTGCTACTTAAACTTTGAAGTGTTTGAAGGTTACGGATTGTAGTATAGTTAGAATGTGACCAAAATACTTAAAAGGATGTTAATTTTATTTTATTTCGATTGAGTTAAGTCTCAGTCGTAAAATCTTCTTGTTTATCATACATCATTGTCAGGTGACTGACTTGTATAGAGAATATTATTTTTTAAATGAAACTTATTATAACATATTTCTGCTACGCACACTTGATAGTCACTTGGTAGCTACTTCCTAGATCTCCCGAAAATCTTGTAGTTTTGAGCCTCAAAATGAAGAAATAAAAGATACAACCTAAAACAGGAATCTTTACCTACAGTTTCGTTCATGAATAGAAAAATGCAGTAATTATAAGTTTATTGGTAACCTTTGATCTCTAAAAACTTATGGAATCATGATAAATTTAATAACAGCGTAAATGGTTGTTTAAGCATACTTTGACACATAATCCTTCAATTTTCTACAATTTTCTAAAGTCCGTTTTCATTAGACAAAATGTTAAAATCCTTTTTCTAGATTCTGAAAACCATATAAAGCATTATTTTTAGTGTATCCCAAAAATATCCGAAGACAGCATATATAAAACACTTTAGTAACAACCTCTTTAGTCTAAAACTTCAATCAGAAATCTATCGTTTCATGTATAACTTTTACAATATTATAAACTCTATCTACTTTTATTGTGACTGTATTGTTTAATTTAAAAATACATCCAAAAATGATTTACCAAGAGATAAAACATCTGTTCGTATAAAAATGATTCTATCAACAAACTGCTAGGCATTTATTATTACTGTAGTGAACAAGAAGACGAATGGGGACAACCGAATGTATTTGATACGAAAATTACATGCTATCTCACTAAAATCTGATAACCATACAGTAAACAGTGAATTTGCAAACTATTAACCAACTGTCTCAATCTTGAACGTTCCTTCTGAAAATATCAGTCCATCGTCTCCAATTAATATTGTTAATGTATTTTCATACCAATTGCGTTTCGTTCTCGTTCTTTCGTTATCGATCTTCTACTGAAATACATTCAATGCCTAACCATCGTAATATACTACTTATATGGATATAAGTAACCCACTCCATATTACGAATAAACAAAAATAAATATTAGTATCATTCTGTAAAATCAAATATTTTTTAAATTACTATTTTCATTTAGAAAAAAACGTAATTCATTTATTTAATTATTTTTTTTTATTAAAAATCAATTTTAATTTAAATAATATTAGTTGTTTTACTGAAGAATTTAATGTGTAATAAATGAGAAATGTAAACAAAGTGAGATAATCATAGGATAGATATAAAAAAAATATTTGAGTAATTTATCATACATATTTGTTTTACATCCACTGAATATTGACATTTTTATTTTTTATTTTAATATGAGAAAAGTTAATTATGTTTGTTTTGTTTTTATTACGGAAAATTGATTTTATCAAAAATTGAAATGATCTAGAAATGTTTCGAAAAGTAATATACGTCAAATAATAAATTATTTTTCTATGTTTAAAAATAAGTAACAGCTCTTTCTGTAATAATAATAGTGAGAAGCAGTAACCAGTGGAGTTTAACCAGGTCTGTTGGGAGATATCAACTCACTGAAAACATTGGTAAATTCTTGCTCAATTTCGTGGATTGATTGAAGTTAGACATTAACACTGTTGGATCCCGGCCAGCTCAGTGGTCTAGTGGTTAAGCGCTCGCGCGCGAGACTGATAGATCCTGGGTTCGAATCTCGTGAGGCGTGATCGTTGATGCGCACTGCTGAGGAGTCCCACAATAAGACGAAACAGCCTTCCAGTGCTTACAGGTTTTCTATGGTGGTCTAGTTTCAATTGACTCATGATTTCAACTATGTAAAATTACTAAAATCTCCACAAAACCCCCTTTTGATAATAATAATAATAATAATGAATAGTATTATTACTATTATTGTTAAAGCTTTACTCAATGGTAAAATATAATCATCTTCAAAAAGGGATTATGAATCTGGACTGTTGATAGATGCTTACGGACGAAATTAGATAATAATAGTGACAACTTAAAAGTATTGTTCACTGTTAGACTTTCAACTGTATTTAACATTAAATTTTGAACTAAAGACCAGAGAGTGACATGTGTACTATATGACTTAATAGTTCTTGTGTCAGTTGTATTAAGGACTATGGCACTTTATGTTGAAACCAAAAACCTTATAATTTCACGGTTCTCACGTGACTTCAACTAGTACTTATCAGTTCTGTGAAATACCATGTAGAACTGATTATTTAGATTTGGTTGCTTAGTTAAACCATCAAGTAATCCGAAGTATCATTGTATTATTTCAAGTTGTTACTTATCTTTAAAATAGGTGTATAAATATTTAAGTAATACGGTTTATATCCACTAAAGCTACTTAGATAGAAACATGTCCTTGACCGTTTAAAATTACAAGTCAACAGTTCAATACTGATCATATTATTTGTAGTTATGAGTACTGTTGGTTGTGTTTTTACTTACTTACACCTGATACCCCTCATGGAGGAGCATAGACGGCACATCAGCATTCTCTATTCAACTCTATCCTGAGCAATTCTATCCAGTTCCTTCCAGTTGCTATTCATCCTTTTCATAATTGCTTCCAATTCTCAACGCAATTCGTACTTTGGTCTTCCTGTTTTCTGCTACCCTTCAGGATCCCAAGTTAGCGCTTGATTCGTATTGCAGTTCGGTGATTTCCGTAATATATTTTCTATCCACTTCCAACTTCTTTTCCTAATTTCTTCTTCGATTGGGAGCTGGTTTGTCCTCTCCCATAGTAGACTGTTGCTGATGGTATCCAGTCAATGGAAATTGAATATCTTACGTAGACAATTGTTTAGAAATACTTCTACGCTTTTTATGATAGTTGTAGTAGTTCTCCAAGTTTTAGCTTCATACAATTGAACTGTTTTGACGTTCGTATTGAAGATTCTGATTTTGATTTTGGCTTGCATACAGTTGCTTTGAGTTCCATATGTCTTTCAACTGTGGGAATTGCGCCTTTACTTCGTAAATACTTGTCTTTACATCTTCATCGGATTTTCTTTGTTCATCGATGATGGTGACCAGGTACGCGAAAGATTCCACCCCTTCCAGGATTTCTCCATCATGTGTGATTGTGTTGCTGTTCTTCGTGTTGTATTTGAGGATCTTACTTTTTCCCTCGTGTATCTTGAGATCTACTGATGCAGAGGTTTCTGATAAACTAGGTGTCTTCATCTGCATTTAATGATGTGCATAAAAAGGAAGGGCCGGGTCATCTGTGAAGTCCAGATCTATCGAACTGTGTATTGTATTTCATGTTTCCTTTCAGATGTGGAGGCCTTCATAATCCAGTCAACTACCAAGAGGAGAAAGAGAGAGGAGGACAGTAGGCAGCCTTGTCTGACTCCGGTCTTCACTTGGAATGAGTCTGTCAGCTGTCCTCCACGCACCACTTTGTAGTGTGGTTCGTCGTATGAATTCCGTATGATATTGACCATCTTCTCAGCTACTCACTCCATAGTGTCAAAGAAATTTCTATAAAGTCCTCCTATCAATACTAACAGATGCTTTCTCATAGTCAATGAAGTTGATGTATAGTGACGTGTTTCACTCAACTGATTGTTCAGCGATGATACGTAGTGCCGCAATTTGGTCTGTACATGACTGATGCTTAAGGAATCCGGCTTGCTGATTTCGAAGTTGGACGTCTACTGAATCTTTCATCCCGTTCAGCAACAACCTGTTGAAAACTTTTGTTCGGATTTCTTTTCTTTGTTATCTTGATAAAGTATCCTTCACTCCAGTCTGTTGACACTTGATCTTCCTACCAAATATTCCTGAATAGAGCGTGGGGCATGGTTGCAATTAATTCTGTCTGACTTCATTGCTTCAGCTGATATACTATCATGTCGTGCTGCTTTCTCACTCTTGAATCGTCTGATGGTTATCCTGATTCCTTCAATTGTTAGTGGCGTGACTGATATATGAAGGTCTGTGTGCGCTGTTTCGATGTCCAGTGAGTCCAATAGAACTGGTCTATTCAAGAGTTCTTCAAAGTGTTCTACCCACCTATTCCTCTGTTTTGGATCTCAGTGATTGGCTAGCCTTCTTTGTCCATGATTTCTCTCTTTCTCTTTGCTTTACTGTGATTCCCTGATAGTTACTTCATCGTGTTATGTAGTTGTTTCATCTTCCCTTCAGTCGCAGCTATTTCCACTGTCGCTGCTAACTCTTCCACGTATTTCTGATTGTCGACTGTAATGCTCTTCTTCACTTGAATGTTTGCTTCTATGTATTTAGTTTGTGCCTTGACTTCGTCTGATCTTGTTCGACTGTTGTTAATTTCTGTCTTCTTGTTCTTCCTTTGTTCAATCTAGTATAGGGTTTCCATAGAGATCCATTCCTTGTGATGATGCTTCATGTGATCCAGAACCTCCAGACGCGTTCCAGTCGGTGGTTTTTCGATAACTTTCCAGTTGTTCTTCATAGTAATTTCTTCGTTGGGTAGATATTGTAAGGCTTAGAACCTGTTGTCCAGAGTTATCTTGAATTCTGTGAGTTTGTTAGTATCTCGAAGGAAGACTGTACTGAGCCTTTGTCATTCTATTTCCGTCTTGGCAACCACCAAGTGGTGGTCTGAAGCTATATCAGATACTATCCTAGTTCTTACATCTATTGTCCATTGGGATATCTTGTTGATACAAATATGTTCTATATGGTTCTCTGTGGTGTGGTCCACTGAGAGCCATTTAGCTTCCTGTATGCGTTTGTGTGGAAATATTGTGCTGCTTGTAACCAATTGGTTGAGTGCATATAGGTTTGCGAATCACTCACCATTCTCGTTCCATTCTCCCAGTCCATGTTGTCTCATGATATTTTTATGACCGTTGTTGTTCATTCCGATTTTGGCGTTTAGACCTCCCACCAGGATGGTGAGGTCCTTTTCTGGTCACTTCACTATGATCAACTGAAGCCTGTTGTAAGACCGATCTTTATCGTTTTCATTGCTATGATTGGTGGGTGCATAACACTGGATTACATTAGTTGCGATTTCCTCCTTCTTTGTTTTGAAGGGTGCGTTGATGAACCTCAGTCCATGAGTTTCCCATCCTATAGGTGCATTTCGTGCTTCTTTGGACAGAACCGAAGCAACTCACTGAGTGTGTGGATCATTTTGTTTTACATGACCAAAGTACAGTAGTGCGTAACCTTTGCTGTACAGCTGGGGTCTAATGGGTTTCACTGATTCTGAGAACTATCAAGTTGTATCTCTTCATTTCCATAGCTATTTGATTAGTCCTCTCGATCTTTCATCTTGTCCGAACATTCCATGAACCTATATAATTGTTTTTCTGATTGTTAGAATGAGTATGGACATCGTGACTTCCGAAGGATGTCGGCTTTCACCATGTAGCGTTATAATTCTTCTGAATGAAGAACTCCCAGGGTGGGGTTTAAAGTACCTAGATAGATAAATTAAAACCTTCTAGATAATGATATGTTTCCTGGAAAAAGGACCTGAAATTTAAAATAAAATGAAGCGTGAACAAGTTTATGAAGGTCATTTACTAAATTATAACTATCATAACTTCGAATACAACCGATTTACATAATATCATTTTTAACCAGTCATATTTAAGGAAGGTTTTGATTCGATAGTTGTGATAATCAACAATGATTGGTCAGTCATTTGTTAGTGGTAACCGTATCCATATATTCGTAAATTGATATTATTCACATTTTTTTGGGATACAGATGATTTTAGCAATGGGAATTAATAATGAGCCATGATTTGCATTACTTAATAACAATTTTTAATATTGGTTTAATCAAATGTAACTACCAACATAAGTGAAGTATTACAGAAAAATGAAATGATATCAAAAGAAAGGAAACAATTTCGTCGAACTGGTGTCATATCCAAACCTGATAATTTAGACTATCAGTTGGTTAAAGGAGATAATGATCATGATAAGAAATATTCAGTAGATAATCAACTGAAATTTCGATTTAGTTTATCTCGAATAAGAAGTCCATCAATAATATATGCTTTCGTTAAACGTAAACATTCACAGCCAACTGATACTAAAAAAATCTCCTCTAATTACACGAGAAAGCATTCAGTGCCTATTTCATTTATCAGAGAAAGATTATCCTCTTCACAGTCACCTGATCAACTTACTTTACCTTTAAGTAATATAGATGAAAAATTAACCAGTCATCCTTCTGACATATTTAACAATGAACAAATAGATGAGGTGATTGGAAGAGAAACACGAAGTACATCTCTTCAACGTGTATCATTTGCAACTCAACATTTGGAAATAAATTTACCAGATGATGAAAATATTATATCAGAGGATGAGAATCATATATCTAGTACTAAGGAAAAATATTGTCTAAATCATGTAGTCAATGCTTTGGAAGATTATGAAGAGAGCAAATGTAGCACTTCTAAAAGACAACCCCGTTATTCACTTCCAGTAAGTTAAAAATCGATATTGTATAATATAAACAGAAAATAATAATGTCGATGAAACCGATTAAGATTAGTTTTATTCATCTGTTTCAAATATTTTACTGAAAATATTTTATGATATATATGTGATCAGTATGAGTTTGTAAAGGATAAAGTGAAGAAAGACTTCATCATGAACTGACCAGAGAGCATTGCAAACAGGTTTTCACTCCAAGCATGAGTGTCAGGTAAATAATATCGAGTAGCTGTAAATAGAAACGTAATGACTTTTTCATTAACTGTCAATAATTTTCCAACCATTATTAATATTTATCGGAAGGGGTTTTTGTGGAGATTTTAGTAATTTTAATAATTGGGATCATGAGTCAATCGAAGCTAGACCACCTTGGAAAACCTGGAAGCACTGAACGGTCGTTTCGTCCTATTGTGAGACTCCTCAGTAGTGCGCATCAGCGATCCCTCATCACGAGATTCGAACCCAGGATCTATCAGTCTCGCGCGCGAGCGCTTAACCACTAGACCACTGAGATGATCGGAATCCAACAGTGTTAATAACTTCAACCTCCTGGGTTCGAATCTCGTGAGGCGGGATCGTGGATGTTCACTGCTGAGGAGTCCCACAATAGGAAGAAACGGCCGTTCAGTGATTCCAGGTTTTCGATGGTGGTCTAGCTTCAATCGACTCATGATCTCAACTATATTATTATTTTGTTAATAAGAATTTTCATTTGAATTATTCCATTTGAAACTACATAAATTTGATTTCGCTTACTTGGGATACTAAATGCAGAACTAATATTTTTACCTATACATATTTGTGCTGACAATCGTTTTATAATATATTCCAATTTTCGGCATAATATTTCTTTCAGTTTTTTTCAATTGTTGTAAGAATTTATCATAAAGAACAAATGGATCGTAGTTGTCTTCAGAATCCTGGGCACGTATCTCGCCCTGTTTGAATCTCATCAGACGGATGTGTTTGAATCCTACCCTCGATGTTCACATTGTAGGTTGTGGTCAGTAACGTTCGCTTCAAACTGCAATTCATTATCTAATGAGGTACTAAATCCAGATAGAAACTAACTTCTTCAGTAGATAGTTATTTATATCATTCGAGTCAGCATACTCTGTAGTATTTATCATAGAGTTTACTTTCACATCTCATGCAGTATGTAGGACCAATAAATACTGCTCTGTTTCTTTATATAATAAACAATCGTTTTAACAATGTGTGATTGTTTTTTTATGTGTTCATCTTTATCATTTCGAGAACTTTACCTATTTTGTATTAGTTCCGTTGTACCGTTTCGCTCCGTTGGAGGGGATTGAACCATTTATTTGATATGTTTTCATGATACATTCTGAATAAATAGATCAGACATTAATGTACATCGTTTTTTGCGCGAGACACTTCAGAATCGGACATAACAGTATAATCTTATATTGACTAAGTGTTAAGCAATATCATATTAATTGAATTATGTTGATAAGTACTTTAGAGGAAGATAAAACAATTTTTGAGGTCACACTCAAGGTAAAGTAATTGATGAAATCAATAAAAGTCAGATATATTATAAGCAAACACTAGGAGTAAGAATAATGATGCCTTTAAATATATATTACTTACTTACTTACGCCTGTTACTCCCAATGGAGAAAAGCCGCCGACCAGCATTCTCCAACTCACTCTGTCCTGGGCCTTCCTTTCTAGTTCTATCTCATTTTTGTTCATTTTTCTCATGTCTGTCTCCATTTTTCGGCGCCTTTATATATATATATATACATATATATAACGTCTGCATTTATTTGATGTAGTTGAAAAAGTGAAAACCCTCTAAACAGCTCTATGAAACAGTCACACAATTTTTAAAAGTTTATTTATTAGTGCACTTTATTTAGAAGGAAGTTCGGTAACAATTTATCTGAATTTTGTAAATAATTAAGTAGTTTTGTGGAGGTACATCGTAAAATTACAATATAATTAATTACTTCTTACTGGTGTATAACAATACCTCAACATAACAACAAACGCAGAAGCTCGAGACTATTGTTTTTTAACTGGCAAGTAAGAATAATGGTTCACACTTCACACATCATGTAATAGTTTGATTCGTATGAAATGTCATTTAAATGATGATATTTCACCCTTTACTTCTTTGAGAAAACAATTAATGGCATTCCAACCAATATTGTATGGATATGAATTTTCTGTTTTCTTTGAATGTAATCCAATTTTAAAATCTTACTATTCGTACATATATTGTCCATTCAAGGTGTTGTAGCAAGCCCATTCAACTACTGTAATATTTGTGTGCTCTCTGTAATCTTAACATTAATCACTTTGTAAATTATGTGTGAGTCTGATTGAGCGCATGTGTCTGCACATCAATCCTTAATCTGTTCTCTCATTGGTTGTAAACAAAGACAATCAATAATTTATCCACAACCATTAACACTCATAAATATATATGGATTTTTAACACTCACACACACACACACACACACTTGTTTTCCCTGTGTGCTTGCTATCTGTACGCTTGCGGATTTTACCGAGCTTCAACAATAAACTATTTCTATAACTGGTGTTCAGGCTTTTGAATAATCTCGAGTAAACCCGTAATTCTACTAGGAGATTTAGCCTGCAGTAAATATTCAGTTAGCGGGATATTATTTATTTATTGGAGTCAGGTATAGAGGAATTAATCCTCTACAAAATTGGTGAGCCGCATTTTGAACACGCACCATTATTCCACAAAGTTGGTAATCCGCTTTTTGAACGCGCACCATCTCTCTACAAGTCTGCTGAACATTCTCTAATCATATCATAAAGAACTTCACATTGGAATTACTGTTACAATTATTAACAATTCATTGACAGTCATGATCTATTTACTCATAACTTTGTTCCTTTGGGATTATATCGATATATTCACATATTTGTACCCAAAGTGACAGTTTTTTTTATTCGGTGAGTCTCTCATATATTTCTTGTTGTTATTGGTTATTTCTTCATATTGTATATCTCAATCCACAGCTTATTATTATTACTGCAGATATTTCTTTGTATCATGTCACTCGATAATCCGCTTAGCCTTTCATCTAAGTCTATTTCCGTGGGTGCCATCTCTGTACCTTTACCTGTTTTTAATCCCCGAAAGGCAGAACTCTGGTTTGCACGCTTAGAAAGCTTTTTTTTACAAACAAAATCACAAGCCAGATCACAAAATTTAGTTACGCAAATTCGTTGCTGCCGGATGACGTGTAGTGCCGCGATTCGTTAATCGTTTACTTCGATAACTGTTATAATTCTAATCTTAACAGTGCGTAAAATCAGAAGACAAAGGATAGCAGCAACTACAGTTTATTGTCGAATAACTCAGGTTAGAAAGCTAACAACACCTGAGCGAATATGAACGAGCGAGTGAGCGGCAAGCGAGAGAGCGAGTGAACAGGCGAATAAGCGAAGGAAACGAACGAGGAGCAAGCGAGCGAATAGCAAGCAATTACATAGGCAACTTATAGTCAAATTTAATAAGGGCACAGCAAAGCAAAACAAAAGCTGATAATAATATTTGCGTACGTACATATATGGGGAGGAGTGTGAGTCATCGAATGATATTTAAGCAGTCAACATTTCGGATAGAGTGTCATGTGCTCTAGTGGTATAGCAGTGCAAAGAATATGCAAATTGTTACTATCCAAATAACGATGTCTGTTAAGTAAGTTATAAAAAGGGCTTAACCAAAATTGACTATAATCGAAATTGATTGTAGGATGGTCGCTATAGACGTTATTGAGCAAGTGCCTGACGTCATTTTTAAACCGGATCCTGACTCACCATATGATTGCCTAAAAAGAGAGGTCATACGTGTCACATCTCTCTCTGACCAGCAGACTATCGATCAACTTTTAGCCAATGTAGAGCTAGGTGATAACACACCTTCCTTATTAAAACGCCATATGACAAGTGTTTTAGGGAATCGTATAGTTGATAAACGTCTATTATATCAATGGTGGCTCAGACGCCTCCCACAAAACATACAGCAGATACTCGCAATTGGAGACGAGGATTTCGATTTTAACAAGTTGGCAGACATAACCGATCGAATTTACGAGCAGACCAGGACTCTCTCGGTATCACACGTACAAACAAACTCAACCGACGAGATCGCCGAGTTACGACAGACAGTCGACGCCCTCACTAAACAGATAGCTCAGCTACAACTTTCGAATGCCCACCACTGCAAGTGTAGAGGAAGGTCCAGAAGTCGTGCACGTCGTAGTCCAAGCACCATCCGACATAACATTTGCTGGCACCATAAAACGTTCGGTAAACAAGCTAAAAAGTGTATTCCTCCCTGTAATTTTGCAAGCACACGGAAAAGGGAACATCAAGGCCGACAATTAGTGACGACTGCGGTCACCGGCCACAACTCACACGAAAGTCGTTTGTTATATGTCACGGGCAGAAGAACTGGAACACAGTTCTTAGTCGACACAGGGGCAGAGGTTAGTGTAGTACCACCTACTACACTCGAGAAAAAGACACCTGACCCCATACTGAAACTAAGAGCCGCGAATAGATCCAAGATTAAGACATACGGCAAAAGACATTTGCAATTGCATTTCGGTCCCAAATCCAACTTCTCATGGAACTTCATCATAGCTGATGTTCTTGTTCCCATAACCGGTGTTGATTTCCTGCAATCACATAAAATACTCGTAGACGTTAGAAACCGGAAACTGGTACTTGCCGACCACAGCAGTGAAATCAAAGGAATTCTATCTAATGAGAAGTCTATACATTTATTGGTCAAACCTCATCGCGAGGATGACAAGTACGTCAATTTACTTAAACAGTTCCCAGACTTATTAAGACTTATTAAGGTGACAAACTGACACATACTGTCGTACACCACATTAAGACAGAGGGACCACCAGTATTTGCACGCCCAAGACGCCTTGATCCCTCTCGTCTGGCTCTCGCAAAGAATGGGTTCAACAAAATGATGGTCCCACGGAAGGTTAACGCACCTTTAGCAGTAATGACCGACACCTCTAATGTAGCGGTAGGTGCTGTACTTCAGCAACGCGTCAATCAACAATGGCAACCCCTATCATTTTTCTCAAAAAAGCTAAATGTGACGCAAACAAAATATAGCACGTCCAGTAGAGAACTGTTGGCCGTCTATTTAGCAATCAAACACTTTCGGTATATGTTAGAAGGCTATTCTTTTACAATATTTACTGATCACAAGCCGCTAACTAAATCCTTGATGCAAAACCATGATAAATACAGTCCACGCGAAATTCGTCAACTAGAATTCATTTCGCAATTCGCAGCTGACATACGCTATATAAAAGGCATGGAAAACGATGCAGCAGATGCGCTATCTAGATTAAATATTAATACCTTCTCAATCCATGATATAAACTGTCAAGATATTACAGTAGAAAAAGCTGGTAAACATGCTACTGTTAGCATCGACAGAATAGAACTAGCGTTTTCAGAGCACATCAAGAAGCAGACAACGAAACCATCCAAATCCGCATCAAAGCAAGCACTACACAAACCACCTGTAACAATCAATACTTCATACGGAAGTTCAACGGCTACAGAAACTACTACAAGATCAGGTAGGAGAGTATACTTTCCGGATAGGAACGTAGCAACAACCATACTTATCTAGCCAAAATGCTACAAATTGTTCTCTATTTTTATTAACTGTTCTTTATCGGCCCCACGGATTTTCATCATACTTGCTTTTAACTTCATGCAACACTTATACACACACATAAAACGTTTCAACTCACACAAGCTGTCATTACAACTTAACGCTTACTCATCACATCGGATCATACATTTATTTTATAAACAATTTTTTTTATCGCTTTGTCGAACATAGATGTTATTAAAAAAAAAATCTTTTTTATGAAAAAAAACATCTACGTTCTGGATGGGAGCTTATGTAGCAAGCCCATTCAACTACTGTATTATTTGTGTGCTCTCTGTAATCTTAACATTTAATCCACTTTGTAAATTTATGTGTGAGTCTGATTGAGCGCATGTGTCTGCACATCAATCCTTAATCTGTTCTCTCATTGGTTGTAAACAAAGACAATCAATAATTTATCCACAACCATTAACACTCATAAATATATATGGATTTTTAACACTCACACACACACACACACACACTTGTTTTCCCTGTGTGCTTGCTATCTGTACGCTTGCGGATTTTACCGAGCTTCAACAATAAACTATTTCTATAACTGGTGTTCAGGCTTTTGAATAATCTCGAGTAAACCCGTAATTCTACTAGGAGATTTAGCCTGCAGTAAATATTCAGTTAGCGGGATATTATTTATTTATTGGAGTCAGGTATAGAGGAATTAATCCTCTACAGTGTCTATAAATACTTTAATCTATACATAACTACATCAAGTTTTCTCTAGTCTCGTTTCGATGGAGTACGTAAGCATAAATAATTAAGATTTGACTTTAAAAAAATATTTAGATGTTTGGAACATCAGTGAAAATATGTTGGTAATTGTTATTAGACAACAGTTGTCATTTCCAGTAGTTATTTTCAGTAGTGTATTTAACATGATGATTCCTAAATGGAACATTTTAACATAATTTGATAATGCTAAATGCCTGCTATGAATACATAATTCGGATGGTATTATTAATGTGACATTGTCTAATTAAGATGAAGATTAGTTCATTTAAAAACAAACAGTTTTATTGACGTATACATTTTCAGTAGTATATCAATACATATTAGGTTTTGATCAGTATATTAATCAAAGTTGGTGGATTTAATTATATATGTTAGTAGAGTTATAAGTGATTGAATAGCTAAAGTGGAATGGAAAAGTGTACAATCTAGTTTCGATTTTCTCAAAACATTTTTTCTAATTATATTTTTGAATTTATGTTGTAAAAACAATTATTCAATCAATATAGTTATCACATAAACGTATCATTGTATTAGTATTCTATTTTAAAGGCAGAATATGTGATCACTACTTTACTAAATCCTAATGTATTTTTGAGCATGTTTAGCGAAACTTCCTATTCAACCGGTAATTATAAAAAAGTGAATCAGTCTTTATTGTCTGTCAGTCATAAGCAACATAGAATCTGACACATATTTGCATCGACACAGGGCGCCACATTACATCAGCAGAGCAAGATGCCAGAGAAGTACAAGTAGCAACAGTATCATTAGCGATATAGAGGTTTAGGCATGGAAGATCCGATTCTAGAAGAAAATATGGACTAGTGAAATAAAAAAGTCAGTAAGGCAATTTAGAAACTTAATATCCGAGAAAGAACAAATCGTGAATTCATCTAACCTACTGTGAACGGTTATGAGCCATGTGGAAAAAGTCTCTAACTGTTGATCACGATGATCTCGCTGACCGTAACCACATAGTTTGCACCTGCCTACAAGGCTCAAAAACAGCCACGTTTTCGAATTTCTAATCATTTAAAATGAGAGAATATTTTCAATTGATTAAAACGATTTCCTTCAGTAACAAGATTTGTTTCTTGAGTCATCAAACATGCTATACTGAGTTTGAAGTATTTATATTATGTTCTTATCAGTAATACCGACCGAAACTTATGTTTGGAAGCTGAGGCTGTAGTTCATCAGGCACCATATTGGTGACCAAGCGTGGATTGTTGACCCTCTTTAATAATCTATCCTAGTTCATCGACCTGTTTTATAAATATTCGTCATTTTTTGAACCATCTTCTACCTAATCACGATAAAACTTTAGGGCGATTTCATCGATTAAATTGGTTAACCTCAAATATTGATCAAAAGTATTTTTAAGTTTAATATGTATCTTGGTGATAATTAACTTTTTTTCTAACAAAAACCAGAATTTACTCGAACGTTTTTGATAAGGAACTTACATGGTATCCATTCTATGTTAGTTTAAGAGTTTTCATAAAAAATTTAACATTTTGACCGAATCGAAGCACATTTTGTTAATTTGAAAAGAATTTGAAATTTTATTTATCTTGTTCATTAAATAGAGGGAAGTTGAATGAATAAACCTACATGAGAATTTTTGTTTTTTCTCTTCAGTGCTTGACGGTTAATTATCACATAGTCGAGGCTATCGATGTTTTCCCTCGGTCAATATTACCTTAGCAAATTATTTTCATTTATAACAGTTATTACTATTAAATTCATTTAGTATTGTTTGTTTGAATCTTCCCATTCATGTTTAGGACTGCAATTGATCAGTCTCTTATTGGCCATATGTGCATACTGTGCGTATTGCCTCGATATAGCCTTAATTCACAAGCATCGTAAGCAAAGATGGATAGTGACTACCAGTGGAATCCAGGATGCGCGTTTTGTCCCATTTGGGACTCGTCAGCTGGATGTACCTGCATCTCAGAGTTGATGTTCACTCTGAGACTCGAACCAAGTACCTTTCGCTTCAAGCGCCATCGCGTTATCTACTCGGCCACTGAGTCCTGATAGCCAGTTATTACCATTATTATTATTATTATTATTATTATTATTATTATTGTTATTATTATTGTTATTATCATTGTTAGTTGTCATTTAATTAACCTAAATATCATTCAGATATGTAATCTGATACCATTCTTAACAACAATACAATACTCATTTGAATAAAAGGCTTTGAAATATAGAAAATACTTAGTTTGTGAAGAGTTGATCGTGAATAATATTATCCAAAGTTACTAAAACCTAATTACCAATATTCATGTCTTCAGTCATTAGCCAATAGTTTTATGAATGTGTTATTTCCTACTATAGTTACTTTGTGATATCATTTACCATAAGTGAAAGACAGTAGGGGGTAAATAATAATAATAATAATAATAATCAATTGCTATTTTCACTAGACAATTTAATCAAATATGGTTTCCTAATTTTTTCTAAAGTTATTTCACCTTTTTGAATATCAATCTATGACTGACGTTTGCGTATCGCTTTCGTGATGTAGAAAATGAACATTGTTTCATGTGTTAAAATTGATTTTATTCAGTCTCTGTAAAAAATATATCATCGACTACATCAGTAACTGTAGTTTGGAGGTTATAAATTCAAATATTTGAAGAACCATTAGGATTGTCACACTTTTCAATGAGACTTTTAGTACATTCTAACGAGCTTATAGTTTGTATCACCAATTTTCTTTTCTTACTTAAGAAGTATAAACTAACTAGACTGACTGGTTATTTCAAGTCACTGAATATATAATGATCAGCGTTATAAACGTATGAATTCTATAAGGTTTAGAGACTAAATATTGAACTTTAACACTTGTTTATAAAAATTCACACTTATGTGTTTTGTAATTTCATATTTCTATCATAAGTAAATCATATTTAGACCACCGACAATGTGCCACATTTTCTCGTAAGCTGCTTGTATACAACATTTGCATAGATTCTAAATTGTATATTTTATCTATCTATCTATCTATCTATCTATCTATCTATATATATATATATATATATAAGGTTATTAACTATCTGTGAACCATCTAGTGAATGACCATCTTTTCATTAATATGCAAATAAATTATGTCATTTATTTTTGGAATCTAATAAGAACTTTTTATTTTTTTTTTGGACAGAGTATATTCACAAACTTAGTTAATTATGATGAAAATTTCATGGTATAACCCATCACTTTCTATAAAAATTTTCATAGATCAGATGGTTAATTCTAATGAAAATTAGAACAGTCAATCTCAAAAGTTAAATATATTTATATGATTCTAAAAATTGTTATTCAGTTCAATTCTCTATACATGTAGCTAAACATAATGATTTATATCATTTATAGTGTTTTGTATAAATATTGAAGTTTATTAAATATGGTTGAAAAGGTATTTTTAGTGATAAGTTCATTTTGTAGATTGTACTGATCGAAGATTGATCTTAGTGAGATCAAAACTGAGGATGATCTGTCAAGAATATAATCTACAATTTGTTATATATGCTTACTGATATCTTTATATAAGAAAAAGTGATCTCACTCAATATTATTCAGTAGCATATCCAAACATTGAAAGATAACATCTTCATTTGATTGAGTGGTTGTGAATACCATTTCTGTTTTCATTATGGAATGACATCAAATAGTTAATATGGTTGAAAAGGTATTTTTATAGATAAGTTCAATTTGTAGATTGTACTGATCATAAATTGATCTTACTGAGATCGAAACCGAGGATGAACTGCCAAGAATATATGCTTACTGATATCTTTGTATAAGAAAAAGTGATCTCAATTAAAATTATTCAGCACCTTGTCCAAATGTTGAAAGATAACATCTTCATTTGATTGGTTGATTGTGAAGACTATTTCTGTTCTCATTATGGAATGACATCAATTAGTTACGCATAGGGAGCAATAAATATCCGTTTCGTCTCATATAGGGATTCTTCAACAAAGTACATTCAAAAATTAGGGACTTAATACGTTCAGATCTTAGAACTGTGAAGTTATCTTCTAAATACTAAATACGAATTAAATGTTACACATTTTTTACCTTACCCAATGTTCTTTGTTAACGCATGAAAATAAAGACATTCTTGAATACATCGTGTACACTTACTGGTGAATAGAAGTGTACAGCAAGCATCTTTCTTTAATTTTAAAAATTTCATCTTTAACTTTAATTGGATTTCTAAAGACTTCTCTTGTAGACTATAGGTTGTTTTTATCCTGATCTAATGTCAACTGGAAATCTACAAAAAAACTAAGAGGGATGATGAGCTATAGATTTAATAACAACTAAAGAATATTTAATTGAATGCTTAGATCTTGATTCATGAAGTTTACTTGATTTAATGTTTTTTTTGACTGAAAATATTTTTCAGGTAGAAAGAATACATGATTAAACAATTGTTTTCTATGAGTTCGTCTACAGTCATACATCAATTTATACTGTATTGTAATACTGATTTTAAGATATACATATAAATGTTTTAATTAAACCACTTAGTATGACACACCGAAACAATGAATTCCGCAATGACTGTGATTTACAAATTTGTAATTAATAAACTAACAAGACTATATAGGAATTTAGGGTGAGTTATGAACGGCGAAGTAGAACCATGCAAATACTGCAGGATGAAGATTATGCGGTAGGGCTACTTAAAGTTTTGTTCTATGTTATTACGCTCATAGAAATTTATAAATATATGGTATGTAAATAAGTGAAATCAGATAACTTGCTCCGAGATGTAGGTACTGCTTGACATTTCGATGACTTCATTAAAAAATTAAAGTGTGCTTTATATGATCTTGTTTATATTTCAACACATATTGACAGTTTAACATGAAATTTCATTATTTACATGTTGAGCATACCATTTAAGGAATAAAAATTCCTTTCACGTGTTGCCGCTTATAAAATTGGATAAACGTAACAGATGTTTCACAAAATCTAGTCTGATGTAGTTAATTTAACGTAAGTGAAGTATCGTGATTTTCAGCTTTGAAACAATTAGTACCTTATGTTAAGTAACATATACATGAATAGAAAGTACGTTTTTGAAGATAACCATTTTTCGTTCACCTAAATATCTACTTATAATAATCACCAACTATTTGAAAATCTCTATTACTCACTTACTTACGCCTGTTACCCCTCGTGGAGGATTATAAGTAGCCTACCAGCACTCCCAATCCAACACTGTCCTGATCAATCCTTCACAGTTCTTTATAGTTGCTAATCATCCTTTTAATATCTGCTACTCGTTGGGTGGTTCCTTTAAAGCTTGGAATTTGTTGCTGAGATCTATGTTAGATTCGTTAAGTTTGTCATTACGTTGAAGGAAGACTGTATTGAACCTTTGTCATTCTGTTTCTCCAGTTGTCCATTGCTTCTTCAGCTTCAGTTTCATATTGGCGACTACCAAGTGATGATCTGAAGCTATATCAAATCCTCTCCTGGTTCTCACAATTTCCATTGTCCTTGTGAATTTTTTGTTGGCACAAATATGTTCTATCTGGTTCTCTGTGGTGTGGTCCACTGAGAGCCATTTAACTTCGTGTATGCGTTTGTGTGCAAATATTGTGCCGCCTATAACCAATTGGTTGAATGCACATAGATTTATGAATCACTCACCATTCTCGTTCCATTCTCCCAGTCGATATTGTCTCATAATATCTTCATAACCGTTGTTTTCCATTCCGATTTTAACATTTAGACAACCCATCAGGATGGTGAGGTCCTTTTCTGGTCACTTCACTATGATCGATTGAAGCCTCTCGTAAAACTGATCTTTATCTTCGTCACTGCTATGATTGGTGGGTGCATAACACTGGATAACATTCATTGTGATTTCCTCCTTCTTTGTTTCGAAAGATGCGTTGATGATCCTGAGTTCATGAGATTCCCATTTCATGCTTCTCTGAACAGGATCGAAGCAACTCTGTGAGTGTGTGGAGCATTGTCTTCTTAGTGACTGGAGTACAGCAGCATCTCTCCCGTACCTAACCTTTGCTGCCCGGTTTGTGTCCAATGGGTTTCATTGATTCCGAGTACTGCCAAGTTGTGTCTTCTCATTTCCGTTTCTATTTGACTGGTCTTCTCGGTCTCCCACATTGTCCGGACATTCTATGTACTTATATAAATTGTTGCTCTGGTTGTCAGAAAGGGCATCGGCCTCGTGACTTTCAAAGAATCTCGGCTTTCATCCTGAGGTATCATAATTCTTTCTTGAACTCGGAGAGCAGACTTTGAATGGTTTAATTTGTCTAATCTGGTCGGTGTTTTTTTCAGCAAGATTTTTTCTACGAGATGATGTTGCCGACCCCATGCTCAACCTTTCCGCTTTACCAGGGCTTGGGACCGGGAGTAACTCTAGAAAAGCTACAGGTGGAGTTGAAAATCTCTATTCCTCAAACTTTTTATTAAAGAGAAAATAATAAAAAAAAAACAAATTAAATACTTATATAAACACAAAATCATATTATAACCGTTTAGTTTCATTATAAATTAAATTTCCTTTTACTATCCTATTGTTATGTTTACTATTAGCTTTTCGCCTATATTCACTCTTGTATTTCCTCGAATGTGTATGATCCTTATAGTTTTTTTATGTATAAACATTGAATATAAATAAATATTACAATTTGTCAAATATTTAGACGGAACATGAAGGCATTAAGTCAATTATTTAAAGAATTAAAAATATAATCTACATATAATCAAGTATTTTACTAACGGAAAACCAATTTTTTATAGAAGATGACGGAGAAAGTTTGTATCTGACAGAAATGATTTTTACAAGGTTATTATCTCTGAGCTAAATGATATAATTATAAAGTTTTCAGTTCTTTTCTGTACAAAGTCATAAGAGTAAACTTGGAAAAGAAATCGTTTTAAAACAATAAATTCATTAAGAATAAATTATGCTTACCCCTAATGGAGTATAGGCCATCTATCAGCATTCTTCAACCCACTCTGTACGGAGCCTTCCTTTCTCGTTCTTGTTCGTGTTCATTCTTCTCATATCTGTCTCCGTTTCTCGGCGTCAAATGTTCTTTGATCTTCCTCTTCTCTTTTGGCGTTGAGGATTTTATTTGAGGACTTACCTTGTGACGTAGTTGTGTGCTTTCCTCAATATGTGTCCAATCCACTTCGAGCTCTTCTTCCTGATATCTTCCTCCTTAGGAATCTGGTTTGTTCTATCCCACACTAGGTTGTTGATGATTGTGTCTGATTAAATTATGTAGCTTTGAAAAAATAAGTTTGTCCATAAAATGAACTGTCCTTTAACTTGTAATTGAACATTCAAATCATGTAATATTTATGAAAATAGTTTTTTCATTTACTGCATTCATAGATTAGTGATATTTTCTTTATATGTTTAATTCTAATTTTATAAAAAAGGCGTAAAATACTAGAAATTAAAAAAATTTAATTGATCACATGCTTACATTTTAAGTAGTATATTCACAACTTTATTTCTGAAGAAACTCTGTTTTCATCAGTTTATGTGTGAACATTTGTGTTTTTACAATGTGTATTACTGGGAAATGTATTATTTTTTATTAAACTTGATCTCACGAGAGAATTTTTGAGATTTTTTTAAAAATCAGTGGTCGATAAATAACTTTTGTTCCTAAATAATAAGTTTACTTTGACCCATTTAGAACATTGATTGTATTGTTATAAAACATCAGACAAATAATTTTTCTCTAAAAACCTTGAAAATGTAACGATAATCGATTATTTTGCATCTATCTTCATTGTGTAAAGCTGTATACAATTTAGTATGTCTTTTTAAATGCTCATTTATTAGTAACTTAGTTAAATGTTTAGACACGAGCAGAACGTTTTGACTGACTACGATTTTCCTATGACCTTGTGATTAAGATGATCTACATCTGTACTGAGTGTCTTATTCGTCTACAAAACCAACATTGTACAGAATACTTTTTCTCAAAAAAATTAAAACTTGATACAATTAGTTAGAATAGTGTTTTTTAGTCCAGTAACCAATATATACATTGAGATATCACCGTACAAAAACTGATTAATTTATTACATTAGAGTTAAATTTGTTTGTTTGTTCGTGTTTGACTTAATTTTGAGTTAGAATATTATGGGATGTATAATCGTTCACTGACTGAATGATGAATATTGGATACATAAAGCCATTACTTAGCCCTCAATTACTGGAAGAGTCTACTATTAGTGTAGTCAAAACTAATTTTTCCACAGCAAATCATTACGTATCAGTATGGAGATTTGTGGAAATCGTACACTTCTCACAAAGGAATTCATTAGTCGATTTACGATAAAGTCCCGCATGCGGGATCCTGGATGCACATTGCTAAGGAGTCCTATACTAGAACAAGACGAAAGTCCAGTGCCTCCAGGTATTCAATGGTGATCTAGCTTAGATAGACTTGTGATTTCAACTGCGAAAATCATCTAGCTTGTTTGTATTATGTCAAACATTATTTGTATTACTTCAGCCCTATATAAACTTTTGAATGAACTGTTATCAACTAGTAAAGCAACAATAGCCTGTAAGCATTGGAAAGTTTTTAAAGTTATACTTTGAGATGCTTGTGCATTGTATTTTCACTTCATGATATATAACTCAGTACATTCAAATCTCGTCAGAAACAAAATACTTTCAAATCACTAAGTTGAGATTTAGTGACTTAAATTTATGACTTAAGCTAATTCGTCTGACTGGGTAACGTTCATCGCTAAAGATATCGATCGGTTATTTTTCTGAATTTCTTTTTGTGTTAAGTCCGATGCTTACACAATCAGATAGTATTAAACTATAAAAAATTGATGTTCGACACTTCTTAGTTTTGAGTTATTCTCCTAATATTTTCCAATCGTAAAAATTTACAAGACAAATGTTTCGAAAAATTCTGTTTTAACTAAATATTTTTATTAAGTTAGAGAAAGCAAATTAATAATCTTTACCCATGAAAACTGTTGGAATAATTACATATTAGTTAATTAAATTTTAATAGTTAAGTTCATGAGTCTATGTAAGCCAGATCACCATTGAAAACCTGGAAGCACTGGACGACCGTTCCATCCTGTTATGGGATTCCACAGCAGTGTGAGTCCACGATCCCACATGAGGGACTGGAACCCGGGATCTTCGGTCTCGCGCACAAACGCTTAACCACTGATCCGGCATCCAATGGTATTAATGTCTAACTTCAATTGGTCCATGGTCATTCGCAACCATTCATCCATTGTGCGAGGTAGATACCTATCTCTATCCAACACAGATTTGACTCCATTGCTCCCGTCTTTTCATTAAAATTCCAGGAAATCCATCTTGTAGCCAATCATTAGTAAGCATATGATGATTATCATCAGAATAGAGTCATCTAGTCCTCTAAGATTTTCAATGGTGATCTAGCTTAGATCAACTCATGAATTTAACTATTAAAATTACTACGATCTCCACAAACCATTCTGATAATAAATAAGTTTTACTAATTCATTCATAATAACTAAATATCATTCTCAATTTCAATGAAAATTGATAAAAGTTAGTAATATTAAAATAAAACATTCAATAATAGTAAACTTACAATAAGAAATTAATCAAATTATTATCATTAGAATTATAAAAAAACAGGACCATAGAGAATTTTCCTTTTTTTTTAATTTTCCACAAGTATTAAATAATTATATCATTTTCAGAAGGGGGTTTTGTGGCGATTTTAAGTAATTTTATATAGCTGACATCATGAGTCAATTGAAGCTAGACCACCATGGAAAACCTGGATGCACTGGACAGCCGTTTCGTTTTATTGTGGCACTGCTGAGTAGTCCCACAATAGGACAAAATTATTTAGCATATTGTAAAACTAATGAATAATTTAATATATCTATTTTTGTAAGCATTGATGAATAGGGGCTAGCAGTGGAATCCAGGACGCGCATTTCGTACCGTTTGGGACTCTTCAGCTGGATTTACCTGCATCTCAGAGTTGATGTTCACTCTGAGACTCGAACCCAGTACCTTTCGCTTCAAACACCATCGCGTTATTCACTCAGCTACTGAGTCCGGATAGCCACTTGCTTGTGCATTGGGGTAAAGTTTAAATTCACTTAGTATTGTTTGTTTGAATCTTCCCATTATTGTTTAGGACTGAAACTGGTCAGTCTGTAATTGGTATATGTGCATACTGTGCGTATTGCCTCGATACAGCTTTATTTCACAAGCACTGTATACAAAGATGGATAATGTGATGGCGTTCGAAGAGAAAGGTACTGGGTTCGAGTCCCAGAGTGAACATCAAATCTGTGATGAAAGTACATCCAGCTGACGAGTCCCAAATAAGAGAAAACGCGCATCCTGGATTCCACTGGTAGTCACTATCCATCTTTGCTTATAATGCTTATGGATAAAGGCTATATCGAGGCAATACGCTTAGTATGCACATATGCCAATAAGAGACTGACCAGTTGCAGTCCTAAACAGCAATGGGAAGATTCAATTAAAACTATACTAAGTGAATCTATATCTATTTTTATTTTTATTTTTTCTTCAATATATAATTCGTTTAATTTTAATTCTTTTTCTTTTCGTTTCGTTCATTTTAATATTAAATTGTTTAGTTAATTTCCTTGTTTCATTCTCACTTGGAAATAAAAATTTCAAAAAAAAAAGGTTGTTCAATTTTTTCACTCATAAATTATTTCTATCACAATTCTATAAGGCTATTTATAATTATTGATGAGATATAAAATAAGTTTAATGTTACTTTTAAATAAATTTTTAAAAAAAATTAATTCTAATGACAATGAATAAATGATGATTGTATGTTTCAATAGATGAATAATTATTTAAGCATAAGTTAATGTTTTGTAAAATATTGAACATTGAAAATATTGTCTTAAGGGGTTATTTATTATACCGAAATATTTAGTTATCTTATCTTTTCTTGTTCATAAAAGATGAAATATGAAAATGTAATTTTGTTACCGAGATACTTTAATTCCATTGTGTATAAAATTCAAGTTTTTTTTTATTTTTTTTATTTTTCGGAAAATTACGGTCACAGTTTGAAATTTAATTTTTAATTACATTCTAATGTAGGCTTGTTAAATTTTAAACAACCAGTTGAAATTTTGTAGTGATTACAAATACCAGGGGGGAAAATCGAATGCATTTGAGTAGAAATTACAGAATATCTCAATAAAATCTGACAACCATACAGTAAACAGTTAATTTGCAAACTATCAATCAACTGTCTCAATCTTGACTGTTCCTTCTGCAAATATCAGTTCATCGTCTCTGATTTCATTGTTCATGCATTTTCATACCCATTGCGTTCCGCTCCCGTTCTTCCCCTGTCTATCTTCTAATGAAATATATTATATGCCTGACCATCGTTATATATTACTTGAGTGGATAGAAGTAATCCACACCACAATGTAATTACTGTTTAGGTGGAGTTGGTATGCCTATAAACCAATAAAAACCGGTCATTTACAGCTCAGAACACTAATAATGTAAAGATTCAAGGTATTACAAATCAAATAGAAACAAGCTAGGATGTTTTCATTGTTGATGTATCTTATTTCTAAGATATCTAAAAGTTTGATCAGTATTTCATCAGTGAAAAAGTCTATACTATTTGCATCAATGAACAGACGGCTTACAGTACTACTAGGCTGCTTTAAATAGAGAAGTTTTGATTTATATATATATATATAATAAAAGAGTTGAGCATCGTCGCTATCTCAAGCTTTTCCTATTCTTAGGTTTTCAATATACTATATTTAGTTTAATTGGTGCACTGCATTATGATATATGGTTGTTAAACATAAAGTATGGATACTCCAAGAAAGTAATCTGATAAATGTTTAGAAAACTACTGATCTGTCTTAATCGCTTCGTTCTTATCATACTTCAAGGTCATGATTCACAGAAACTACACTGTGCTTTCGTAAAATATGAAAATCATGCATTAAATACATTATTTACACATCTTCCTTCAGCTCTCCTTTACATACTTCATGATTTTTCCAGTTCTTTAGTTATCATAATTGTTCTCTATTTCCCTTACTTTTCTTTTCAATTCATTCTTCTTCTAGCAGTCTTTTCCCTTTCGATTACTGCTACATACTATCTGTCAGTATAAGTAGCATACTACACAAATTTAAAGATGAACTAAGTGAACCTTCACATCCATACCGTTCGACACTCCAATAGTTAATGCTTTACGCAAAATAAATGAAACTGTTAGTCTGTCTAACCGATTTGTTCAGTATCGGAAACTAAGGTTGGTACAAGTCAGTCCTAATAATAATAATCATTTATATTCTGAAATGTTTTACAGGATAAATGCCGGTCTACAGGCATGATAAAGTAATACTTAATAGGTAATACTTAATTTACTTTATCCGGGTATACCTTAATTCAAAGTAACTTATAGGATAATTTAAACTAATCAGTATTTGAAAAGTCATTGTATATTTTATGGATCGAAATAACAAATTCAATTCATAAAATGGATTACCTCTTTATCAATAGTTTCAAATATTTAGATCCATATCCTTGCTAAAGAAAAAAACATTTTGCTAACTAATATATTTATGATTCATTTCTAGCACATCAATGGTAAAATGTCGATCTCATTTATGAGTTCTGATAATAATCAATGGTTATAGAAAACAAAATGATAATCATACTTTATTAACGACTTAAATAAACTAAATTGACATACTACTTTTGATGAACACTTTTAAACCATTCAATTACTGTTATTCTTCATATAATCAGTAGTATAACCTACATCATGATCATAATTGTGTCAGTCAAAATAGAAGAAAATAATTATAAGAAGACTTCTTTTTTTAATTTAAGAGTTCAAATGAAGTGTTTATCAAACTTAACTTATTTACTCATTACTTTTTCAAATAAACAATAAATAAATCACTGAAAGATCATGTTACACTAGATACATGAGAATAGTTTATAAGTTTATTTATAATCATAAAAATGACATTTTAGTAGTGAACCTAATGTTATATCGTGTGCATGCGTTCTTGCCCAGTTGATATATATAAACGGGATAAGACCGCCTATCAGAGAACAGTAAATTTATCGATCGGACCAGTGATACACGAAAACTGTATGAGCATTCTTGAGCACTTATCAGCCCTCCTTTCTGCCTAGCCCAGTCAGTTAATTTCAGAACATCAATAAAAGCCTCTACAATATGAATCATTATTCTCAGAGTTACTGGGTTTATATACCAAACAAACTGACCACATAGTACCATAATATAAAAAATAACATTTGTACAAGATTTAGCCAGAAGTGGCTGTGAATATGGGGAACAGTAATTAAGAGACTGGGTATAACTCAGGAATGGTAAATCGTATAATAATAGTCTATAGGTGAAAATAAAGCTTATAATGAGAGGGACACGAATATGAATAGTTTACTTACTTAACAATTTTACAAAAGGAAATATACATATCATATTGGTCCATAAATAGTTCTCAAATTCAACACTCATAAATCTCCACGGGATATAACACCTAACATAGAAGACGATAAACATTTAAAAAACTAAAATGATTGCAATAACAGTTATAATGCTTGTGAATTAAGGCAATATTAAAAGACTGATCATTTACAATCCTAAACATCAATGGAAAGATTCAATGAAAACAATACCAAGTGAATTTATTGATAGAATAGTTTGTTTGTTTATCGAATATGACCAGAGATTCAATTGTGAATGACGAAAAATTAAACACTCCAATCAAAGAATACAATATATTATGTAATCAATAGTATTCTGGCAAAGCAAGGGCAGCATTTCTACAATTGAAGAACATATGGAACTCAAAACAACTCTCAAATAACTTCAAAGTGAGAGTCTTCAATACGAACGTCAAGATAGTCCTACTGTATGGAGCTGAAACGTGGAAAACTACTATATCGATCGTCAAGAAGGTTCAACTATTTATAAACAGTTGTTTACGCAAAATACTCAATATTCACTGGCCGGATAGCATCAGCAACAGCGTTTTATGGAAGAGGACAAACCGGCTTCCAGCTGAACAGGAAATTAGGAAAAGACGTTGGAATTGAATAGGACATACACTGAAGAAATAACCAAACTGCATCACGAGGCAATCCCTCACTTGGAATCTAGAAGGGAAGCGGAAAAAAGGAAGGCCAAAGAACACATTTAGCCATGAAATAGGAGATATGAAAAGGATGAATAACAACTGGAAGGAACTGGAAAGGTATGCCCAGGACAGGGTTGGATAGAGAATGCTAGTCAGCGTCCTATGCTCCTCGACGAGGGGTAACAGGCGTAAGTAAGTAAGTAATGGTATTCTATTGTAAAAATTGTATTCTCTCGAAAGAAACTGAATCTAGTAAAAAAATTTTAAAAAAGAGTTAAATAATCACAAAATATGGTATTATTTTACTTATGAATAAACATCTGGGAAAAATTATTATTAGACATACCATACAGATGCTTTATGTTACAATCGACTTTCCTTTTTTTTCCTTAAGTAATAAAAATCCATTGAATTTAAATTTTATTACCAAGTTGGTTTTTTAAGTTAACTATCGATTTTTTTAAATCAAAATTTTTTTTGTTCAACTTTAGATTATTAGTTTTTCATCTTTGTTATATTGTTCATGAATATTATACTTATTGTTCACTGGCAAAATCAGTAGAATCCTGGTGTATTCAACTATTGTCAGCTTATAATCAACAAACCTAGTACTAGTTTCTTTTACAAGTGAATAATCTAAAGGAAAATCACCAGGGATTTAAATTTCCGTTGTTATTTGATTACCAACTGACGTGTAACTGTATGAAGTCTAAACAAAAAAATCTTACTAAAGAATAATCTTATACTTTTTTAAAAGAAATTTAGGGAATAGATTCAACTTACCGATACAGTCTAATCGTGAGTCAAGTCAATCAATGATATTAGATTTCGACTGCTTTATATTTAATAATCTAAAGCTGGAAATTTTATAGCACGGAATATTGATGCCATGATTGTATAGTATCATGCATTCAGTTACTTCACCTGATAGCTGATGTACACTAATGAGAAGTTTTAGTTTAAAACGAAACACCTTTATAGTTCTACCTAGTTAACACTAATTCTAGTTTGTGTTTATAATTGTTTTGAGATTTGATAAACATATGATTAAAATTTGGTAAAGCTATAAAATACACTTACAGAAAATAGCATTTGACTCTTATATAATCATAAATTTATTGTAAATTATTAAATGACAATGTTTATCTTTACAGTGTTTAAATTAAATAACAGATGATTATCAAATTATCAGAAGGGAGTTTTGTAGAGATTCGAGTAATTTTATAGGGTTGAGATCATGAGTCAACTGAAGCTAGACCACCAAGGAAAACCTGCAAGCACTGCACGACCGTTTCGTCCTATTGTGGGACTCCTCAGCAGTGCGCATCCAAGATTCTGCCTCACGAGATTTCAACCCATGACCTATCAGTCTCATGCGCAGTGTTTATGTCTAACTTCAACCAATCCAGGAAATTGAGCAACCATTGCCCAATGTCTTCAGTGAGTTAATATCTTACAACAGATCTGGTTGAACTCCACTGGTTACTGCTTCTCACTAGAATTCCAGGTAATACCTCATGGTGCCAGTCCTGGGTTCGAATCTTGTGAGGCGGGATCGTGGATGCGCACTGTTGAGGAGTTCTATAATAGGACGAAACGGCCGTCCAGTGCTTCAAGGTTTTCGATGGTGGTCTAACTTCAATTGACTCTTGATCTCAAATATATAAAACATCTATCTCTTAATTTTTATCATGGCTAGTAAAAATTTCAATCAATAACTACTTACTTATTCTGATCAGAATTTTTCGTTGTTGTTGTTGTTGAAAATATAGACATTTTGTGTATGATTATTTCTTGTAGTTTTAGTTCTTAGATAATATCAGCTGTTGAAATTTTTCCAAATTTGAAAATTTACTAATTTATTTAGACTAGTTGAAAATTGTCGAACGACTACATAAAACTAAGTTTTCGAATTATTGAAATATAATGAACAAATAGGTTTACTATTTACTCATCTTTTCCCAATTCATACCTTCTGGATTCAGCTAATCTTTTCTTCAGTCTATGGTATTGTGTCTGAGAACGTGGTACTTATTACTAGAAATAAGAAAATGAAATATATAAGTAGGAACACGAAGATCTTAGACGATGATTATTTTAACACTCAACATATATCAAAGAGATATCTTAATCCAGTGATTTTCGTATAATTTATTTATAATCGATATCATAATTCGTTTACACTGAAATCAGTTAAGTCCTTGGACACCATACCAGATAGATTTGTGTCAATAAAATCCCAGCTTTCAGAGTAATTATTCTTAGGTTTGATTGTTTTTATATCGAGTGAGTTCGTGCCCTGTTAATATATGAGGTGATAAGACCGCCTATCAGAGAACAGTAAATTTATCAGTCGGACCAGTGATACACGAAAACCGTGTGAGCAGTCTTGAGCACTTATCCGTCCTGCTTTCTGCCTAGTCCAGCTAGTTAAGTCCAGAACACTAATAACAGCCTCTACAATATGACGCATTATTCTCAAACATACTGGGTTTATACACCAAACAAAATGACCATATCGTACCATAAAATAGAAAATAACATTTGTACAAGATTTGGCCAAATGTGGTTGTGAATAGGGGGAACAGTAATTACGAGATTGGGTATAACTCAGAAATGGTAAATCGTATAATAATAGTCGATAGGTGAAAATAAAGCTTATGATAAGAGGAATACGAATGTGAATACCGTAGTTACTTAACAATTATACAAAAGGAAATATACATATCATATTGGTCCATAAATAGTTCTCTAAGTATCCATTCATAAATCTCCACGAGATAAAACAATTATATGCTATAAGTCATATCAATAAATGTACATAATTGTTAAACAATTTAACGCGAATATTTTCTTTCTTTATTATTATTTAAATTTTCAAACCAAATTTTGATTACTTTCTTAATACTAGCTGATTGAAAATTTGTTCCTACTTGATTCGTTCACTATTTTGTCAATCCAAAAATAACAACCTATTTATCGAGTTGTTCATTTCTTTTTATTCCTTTCATTTTAGCCTAAAGACATATACACAAGTAAACCTAAATAAAAAAAACATGAATACATACAAGTATCAATATTCAATCTCATCCACAACATTCTTTTTTTCGTCGTTTATTCACTGAATTCATTACGTATTACCCTAACTTAAACGTGATGAAATTGAGTTATTGAATGATCAATAAATCAGTTCAGAATTTGTTTCTAAGTCTAAATCAATAAAAATCAATAATCATCTCAATCTATATATTATGTACAATTTGATTATCATGATCTTTTTTCCCTGGAGGGTAAATAGTTTATTTTTTAGTAAATTTGATAAATAAAACATCTATATGAAAGACGTTTAGAGTAGTCTAGACAACTAGTTTGTTCATTCATTCTATATATTCACAGTTATAATATCGTCCAAGATAGGATAAGGCAGTTTTATCAATATTGATTGATAATAATATTGTCAAATTTATTGATTTATAGAAATCTAAATTAGTGTTTTTTTTATTTGTTTTTTTTTGAAGCTGCCTAGCCCTATGGAATATTGAGAGTGACTATTCCTGACTAGTTCTAAGAGATTTAAGTGAAGTCTTCAGAAATATTTTCTTATTACTTCAGTGACTGACAAAATTATAAGGCAGTTAAAATAATTGACTGAGTTTAAGAATATGGATTATGACTCAGTGATCTAAAAGTATCATGATTCTGGGAAGATTTGAAGACCTTGATTTCTATGTTGAATAAAATTGAGGAGAGGCCTTGATTTCGAAGACTTGAAGTTAAATGTCTTATTTTTCCTGATCTTCAATTGTTCACCAGAATTTGTTTGTTTATCTTTTGGTTCAGAATAATTGTACTCTCCCAGACAGTTTCAATCAATTAACATGAATTCTAATATGAATGATATTTCATGTTTTCTTTTGAAAGATCTTAAAAATAAAAGAAATACAAAAATACTTTGATGATTATTGATTTTCAACGACTAATAAAAGTACGGTACTTTGTGAAAGTAATTTCAGATGATTGTAAGTAATCCATTAGAATGCTTCGAGCTATAATTATGACATAATTTGGATTAAGCTTGAATCTCTGGGGAAATATTGATTTTTTAGGACATTTCAGAGTTTTGGATAAAATAAATAACTTGTGATAATTGCTAATTATCACAAGTTACTGATTTTTTTAGGAATTAAATATAGATCCTTACTAAATTGATTCGAGTTGCATCATACAACTTTGTCAGGTTGGTTGTTAGAATTTCTTCATCTTTTGGGAAGATAGAATATGTTTCACTTGATGTTGCTTACTTGTATCTTCTGATTGTTATTTAGGACTGTAATTGATTAGTCTCTGGGGAGATACAAGTAAACAACACCAAGTGAATTTCACATTATTAAAGTTTTCCAAAATAACTTAAAATATGTAAATTATTTTATTATATTTTATTTTAGGAATTCTTTCCCTAAGAACGCATTATTCTTTATATTACTCAACTAAATTTTTATTATTTTACCATAATAGAGTGCCATTTTCACATTGTTTAAAGATTGAAATAGTAAACCAAAGTATTTATTTATGAAGTCATTGATAACGTCATACATCACAGTATAATTCTTCTGAAGGCTTTTTCCACTATCTATCTCTCGTTTCTTTAATTAACGCTTTTTTTCAAACAATATAACGGCATATTAATTAACCAACAGCTATTAATTAAACTAACCAAAATGAAATCATGGTTTGGATAAATGTATTTAGCAACATGTATGTTATGTAACAAAATGTAGAAAAATGATATTTTAAAGTTGAATTATGTAATAAGAAGATGACGATTATCAGAACCATGTGTAATATTAGCGTAATACATTTCAAACAATATGATGACATACATACTTGTTAGAAAACGTTTATACATAAAAATAAGAGGTCAACTAGACTAGGAATAGGGGGTAAGAGGAGAAAATGATAATAAAGATAATAATATGAAAAAATAGTTTAAAAACCTATCACACTGTATGATGAGTTAATATTACCAGGGTGGGTTTAAGGTTAGAACAAACTGTTTTTGAATACATAAAAGGGGTTTGAATTTTTGTATGGTTAAGGCGTCAATAAACCTTAGTATATACCCTTTTTCACTTTTGTACAACACCATAATAAGCCATGTTAAAATCAATCTTGTGATCTGTCTCAACTATATGTCTGGCAATAGAGGATGTTGGCTATTTATCATATTCTCTTATTGGGTCATTTTGTTTTATTTGTTTTCGCAACCATTTAGGTATATTTTCAGACACCTTAATTTCGATATGACGATTACTCCTTCCTATGTATGAGTGGCTATACATACATTTAAGTTGGTAAACATAGTGGCATGTGACGCAATTGTTTTCATGTCTTCAAGGTTTTTGGTGAAGCATGGACCTTATTTTTTCCTTGATAATGACCTTTGCTGAGTAGTACGTTTTGTAAATAACTGATCTAAACTTTTTTTTCACTAACAGGCCATTTGACTCAACTCAGAATGGTAAGGTGATGTAGATAGGCTTTTTGTACCAAAGATAGTACATTTCACCGTACTGTAATCATCCATCGATTTATGAATATTAGAGGATAACCATTTCATATTAATGCTTTGTTCAAAAATCTAACTTCGTTAGTAATAGCGTCGTTTGTGCAAATGCGACTAATCCAGTTAAAAAGACCCCTTTCCAAACCCCGTTTGTAATGAACTGGCTAAAAACTTTTATAACCAAGACACTGGCCTGTCCAAGTTAGCTTTCTAAAAATGGATCGTCTGACTGAATAATCTTCTCTTTCACTTATGAGTTCATCTAAGAAAGGAAGCTCGTTGTTCTTCTCTTCTTCACATGAAAGACTGATGTGGTTATGAAGAGTGTTAGGTTTATTTAACAAACGATTCATATCATCCTTTCTTTCACAGATATCATTCACATATCTATTATGAGGAGACATATTTTCGATGAGGTCTTCAGCTAGATTTTCAATATATATCATGAACACATCACAGTTATGATCAAATAGTATCAGTCTAGACAATGGTTTCAATTTCATGTGAATGACTTTTTTTTGCATAAGTGATAATAGACCTTAGCGACAAACTTTTTGACTCTAAATGTTCATATTGTAGCGCAGTTTAAAAAAGTCTTCCATATGTCAACATAAAAATGATTTTTTATGTTTGGATGTTAAACTTGGAGTATTTAGTAATGTGTATCTCTTTTATTGGAACTATAAAATTTGCAATATTTCCATATACCTCATTGATAAGATTAATATAGTTTGTTAGTAATTTATTGAATATCATTTGGCGATATCAATTAATGAAATATCGAAAAACTGACATTACGGTAACGTTTTTTCTCAGTAATAATAACATAATGTTTGTTTTGTCCTGAGTTATTTCATAAAGATTATGTAAAGTACCAATGATATATATATAACTAACCAATCACTAGTCTCCCCATTTTTATATTGAATTGACATCGATGTTAATTGATATTTCATCAGGAAACGCTTTAGGGAAATTTTTATGATTCTATTAGATACCTAGTAAGAGTATATTTATTGCTTTTTATGTTAAGTATTCATAAATAATGAATAGCCGTATGATGGGCGAACATGTATTGTCAATGTTTATGTAGAATACCTTAATAATTACTTAGTACGTGAATAGCTGAAATACAAGATTAGCATGAAAAGTTCTCTCTGAAAAGAGTCATTACTATTGTCTCACAAAAAAACTGTTTGCAAAAGATTGCAAAAGATATATATATATATATAATTTAGTAACCAACAGATTTTATATGTTTTTCGGACTAAAGTTGATCCATTTAGTAAGTGCTAGTCGCATTGATAACTATCAGTCATCACTCCACTGTGAGTTGTCCCAGTTGCAAAAGAACCAAAATTTTTTTATTCACATGAAGTCAAATATTTGACAACAACGCTTTATCCAATATTATGTGTTTGGGTTGCATTTCTATATCCCAATACTTCTTGCAGTAGTTCCTAATCAATGACGTACTGTTTACACTTTCAAAATTATATTTTACACAAAAACTTGGTAACAGATTACTAGCATAATTAAAATGGTGACGTGTATCAACAATTAAATAAATGGATGAATGTTCTATTTTACGTATACATGCTACCACTGATATACTTGCCTGACAAAGTAATTGACCCTTAAATAAGTTAACCACTGTCCTAATGGTTAACAACTAAGATAATGTTTCACTGAAGACTTATCATAGATTTATTTTGGCAATCCAACCTTTAAGTGTTACGTTAAGTCTAAGATATGCAGTTTAGCAAGATAAGCTTCTTAAGTTGGCAGTTCAAAAACGTAACAGTAATTAAATAGACCAAATTTTCCTTTGCTGGTTATTTATTGAAGAGTGGTTATTTCTTTCCAATACTATTGATCTATTGTCTAATTCTCATACCTGGAGATTTCAAAATAAGGACATAATCAAGGTTATCGAATTATTCGACCCTGACCTTGTTTGTACTTTGCCCATTTATTGATTTAATCAGTCAAATTCTCGAATTTATCATGGATGATAATTTTTTAAGTTTATGTGTGCTACTCATTAGTAGTTTAAAATAAATTGATAAATTCTACGTGGAGTGTTTGTTGACCACTTCAGTGACATGTTCAGAATTATTATGATTTTGACTGAACTAAAAATATTCTGCATTGTTTCAATTGTACTACCTGAACTTTTGTTAATTTTATTTCGGCTATTTACTCATTTGGAAGAAGTGACTTACATCAAATCACGAAGCGTCATAAATACAATTTTCTACCCATTGGTGTATTACAACAAAAATATTTTTTCTTAAAACCCTTCCCTTTATAAGGCCTTCCAAAGTAGAGAGACAAAAATTGTGTAGTCGAGTGAATTTATGCAGTTTCATGTAGTCTTAATCGCTTCTGTAGGATACACTGCTGCTGGCGTAGTCATCGACTAAGAGTCTGGATTCAATTAACTTCTAATCTTAAACAGATTACCAAAGATTACTTAAGTAGGCTACTCAAATATCTTAACTTAGACATGATATCTCCTCCAGTTAATTCGAGTTGCATTTATCTACTTCTTGTACCTATAGTACTGTAGCGAACAAGAACTCAGGTGGGGAAAACAAATTTATTATTCTGTACAAAGTTACACAGTGTTTTATTAAAATATGAAAATAATGCATTCAATACATTATTCGCACATCTTCCTTCAGTTGTCCTGTACACAGTCTTCATTCTTTCAGTTCTTTTTTATTCCAATTCTTCTCTGTTTTGCCTTTCCATTTTTTTCTTTTCAATATTCTCAATCTACTGCTGGCAGACATTCAACTTACGCTTGGTGTTTCATACTACTTAAATCTGTCAATATATGTAGCCTACACCACATCACCACGTAGGTGCAAACGCAGGAAAGGTCTGCTGTAAAATACCTCTGAATATATACACATAATAATATAGTGAGAAATTATAAGTTATTCAGGAGCGCCGTATGCAGACAAATGTTTACGGGCCATTTAATGGGTCCAGATAAATATTTTATAATTTTATAAGTAAACAGAAAAATGTCATGATTTTTCGTTAAGCAGAATTAGCATCTATTTATTGTTTCAAGTTCAAATTGTGTATAAAAAAAAACAAATTTTTGGCGCATGAAGCAGTATCGAGTTGATTATTTTACGAATATCGTTTGACCCTCCTTTTTCAATGTTCAAAATTCAAAATTTTTCGTTTTTTTATTTGTTCAACCTGTTGACCTTACAAGCATTCCATATCCTTCCTAACACTTTTCGTTTAATTAGAATAACACGATGAATGTTTATTTTAGTGAACTATTCATTTTAGGTTAACAGTAATTATTATAATAAGTATTCAGATTGTTAACATCATAGAACAAGATGTTTGACTCCTAGTCAATTTAACTATCCAAATACATACATTTTCATATTATTATTATTGTTACTGTCATGATCATGGTAATGAAATTTTTATTGTTTCTTTTTATGCCGTTTGATGTAGTCTATGAATAACAGTTCACACATAAACCTTCTTGATAATTACTTTAATATCTTTTCCACACTTAGTTTGTTTACATCTACTTTCAGTATATTCACTTCGTGTTGTTTACTTAAATCTTGCCATTGTTAATTTGGACTGCAGTTGATCAGTCTCTTGTTGGCATATGTGCATCCTGTGCGGAGTGAACATCAACTCTGAGATACAGGTACATCCAGCCGACGAGTCCCAAATGGGATGAAACGTGCGTCATGGATTCCACTTGTAGCCACTATCCATCATTGCTTATATAACTCTCTGCATGTTTTACATATAAAAATATTTATGCGAATCAGTATGTGAAAGATTTAGGGTAGACTAAATAAAACTAATTTACTTCATTTCATCTTATTTGTGATTCATGCTTTATAAATGAAAAGGTTTGGATGTATTTTATCCTACTAAACAATTAAACTTAAAGATTCTTGTATTTACTGAATGGCTATTTGGTTTTAAGTAATAAATATTCTGATAGAATGAGTTGATGACTTTACTAAAATGAATTTATCTCATATTTATCAATATATGAATTCCATTTTTCTAGTTTGATACTAGAGTTTGAATTCAATAATATTGAACTCTTTCTTATCTCTTCTAAATCTAAATATAAAAATTTATTTATTATTTATTTAAACACATAAATATTGGTACAAGGAAGCATCAGATATTTATGCGCCACACAAATCTCATTTGATTTGTGTAGGGACTGGTTTTCTTAAGGAGCCACATCTCGAGCCTTTGACCTAAAGATCTGATCGACGAGGCAGTGGAGCATCGTGAGGAGATGCAGTCCCATGGTAGCCGGTGGCCAACGATTGATTCATACGCTATTTTTTCACTCAGGATCCTGGAGCCCATGTGCACCATTGGTTTAGAATCAGAGTTTTCTAACTCCCCTAGGTGGATCCTCGATGTCCACCAACCCGATTAAAGCTCTGGACATTTGCTTTTCATCCTCTCAATTTCGTAAACAACAGTAATGCCACGAGAAGGCAGTGAATAGGACTTCTCTGACAGAGGCTATATACGCGTTGCCATGTGAGAGCATTTCGAGAGGGAGGGTGGCCCCTCCCCACTCTCGGCCGTACCAGGGCATTTGAGGGCTATAAGAAAATTATTTATTCTCTATATAACTGTGTTATGAAACATTGTTGAATCTCATAGAATAGTGAACTCAGTCAAATCACTTTCATCTCAACAAAGCATTATGGTTAAAATTAATATGAATTGAATATGAACAATTATAATAACAATTCAAGTAAACTGTTTATATGAATTAGTAAATCAAATTTTGATATGATCTACTAATATTTAACATTTGTCTTATTCACCAGAGTTTATCAAATGTTTCTGATAAATTTAAATTACTAATGATCATATGCTCACTAGTGACTGGTTCCATGAGGTATTTCCTGGAGTTCTAGTGAGAAGCAGTAACCAGTGGAGTTCAACCAGGTCTCTTGGCAGATATCAACCCACTGAAGAAATTGGGCAATGGTTGCTCAACTTCGTGGATTGTTTGAAGTTAGATATAAACATAATCGGATGACGGCTCAGTGTCTAGTCGTTAAGTGCTCGCGCGCGTGACTGATAGATCCTAAGTTGGAATCTCGTGAGGCGGGATCGTGGATGCGTACTTCTGAGGAGTCCCACTATAGGACGAAACGGCCTTCCAGTGCTTTCGTGTTTTCCATTGTGGTCTAACTTCAATTGACTCATGATTTCAACTATATAAAAAAATTAAATTATATTAGAAATGAGATGTGTAATTACGTAACTATTTCTTATTAGCTGACAAATATGGGCTTCTAGTCGGGGAATATTGAAAAATTTTTCTATCATTTTCATAACTCTGATGAGAATAATTCAAATAAATGGTAACTTTTATGACATATTTCAATGAAGTTTCAATGGAATAATAATGTTTTTCAACATAGAAATAAATTGGAAATTTAAAATAATTTATAAATATCTATCACTGATAGTATGGTTCAGTATATGAAAGACTATTTTCATTATGAAACGAAACAAACTCATTGAATAATTAAAAATAACGGCTATTTGATTCATTGAAATGTAGGATTTCATAACACTATTTGACTGTGATACTTTACATACTAGAAACTCTTACTCTTAACTTCTGTAACTAACTAGTAAACTATCAATTTATCTCATGATCTAGTTACTTTATGTCAAGACACAAATCCAATGATTTCTTTGTTTAACATACTATCTAACTGATAATAGTTGGCTGTTTGGATTCATGGAGTGTCATGAAAATGGTTATAAAAAGTGAACGGATTAAATGTAAATATTTAATAGTGATAGTTTAAGTTATTGACAATTCACTATTAGAATTTTCTGTACGATGGATATGTCATCGATAGTTTTTAACTAAACATTATGATTAACCTAAGTGTTTTAAGTTTGTTTGAAGTGAATATTTATGGATGTTTACTGTATGCTTTGACATACTAAAGGGTTTATAAACTATTGCTATATCAAATACTAGAAACTTCAAATAAAAATATTGTAATAACTGACATAGTGCTTTCCTTGTCTATCATATGAAATAATGAAAAACAAATAAACTAGAATTTAGTTTTATATATATGACGGAAGAAAAAATAGTTGTTGTATTAAATGAACTCGTCAAAAACCTTCATTATTGAAGATAAATAACATATGTTGACTGTTGTAAAATATTTCGTAAATATATTTATAATAATCATTAAGGATCTGCCGTGTACAGACCGAATTGCGACACTAAGGATAATCGTTGAACAATCAGTTGAGTGGAACTCATCAGTATACATCATCTTCATTGACTATGAGAAGGCGTTTAATAGTGTGGACACGAGAACATTATGGAGACTTCTTCGACACTATGGAGTCTCTGAGAAGATTGTAAACACTATCCAGAACTCATACGATGGACTACAGTGCAAAGTCGTGCATGGAGGACAGCTGACAGTTGCATTACCAGTAAGGACCGGAGTCAGACAAGTCTACCTACTCTCCCTCTTCCTCTTTCTTCTGGTGATTGACTGGATTATGAAGACTTCGACATCTGAGGGGAAGCACAGAATACAATGGACATCTCAGAATCAATTAGACGATTTGGACTTATCAGATGACCTAGCCCTCCTATCTCATACACACGAACAAAAGCAGACAAAGACAACATATGTAGCAGCAGCCTCTGCATCAATAGGCCTCAACATACACAAAAGAAAAAGCAATATTCTCAAATACAACACGGAGAACACCAACCCAATCACACTTGATGGAAAAACTCTGAAAGAGGTGGAGAGTTTCACCTATCTGGTCAGTATCATCGATAAACTTGGAGGATCTGATGCAGACGTAAAAGCGAGGATTGGCAAAGCAACAACAGCATTCCTACAATTGAAGAACATATGGAACTCAAAACAACTGTCAACTAATTTCAAAGTCAGAATCTTCAATACGAACGTCAAGACAGTTCTACTGTGCGGAGCTGAAATGTGGAAAACTACTACCACCATCGTCAAGAAGGTATGAGCATTTCTAAACAATTGTCTACGCAAAATACTCATCATTCACTGGCCGAATACCACCAGGGACAGCCTTCTGTGAGAGGTGACAAACCAGCTTCCAGCTGAAGAGGAAATTAGGAAAAGACGTTGCAAGTGGATAGGACATGCATTGAGGAAATCACCGGACTGCATCACGAGGCAAGTGATAAATTGGAATCCTGAAAGGAAGCGGAAAAGAGGAAGGCCAAATAACACATTACGCCATGAAATAGAAGCAGATTTGAAAAGGATGAATGTTAACTGGAAAGAACGGTAAATGATTGATCAGAACAGAATTGCATGGAGATTGTCGGTGGGTGGCCTGTACTCCTCAACGAGGGGTATTAGGTGTAAGTAAGTAAGCAATAATAATTATGACTTGAATGAATATTCAACGAAAATCTGTTTCAGTATTACATAATTGATTCTGAAAATTTCTCATGGTAATAAACTTTATAATATTGATTAAAAGTGTTATTATAATCATTCTGTCGGGAATATTTTACTATAAGCCAAGAATAGTTATTTCTTTTAACGTAAATTATTTTGAATGTTCAAAAATTAGGGAAAAATGTTTCTTAATGTAAAGGTATATAATTAAAACACTTATCCTTGGTAAATAGATTATAAAAGACAAGTATACTAAAGACTTGAAAATTCTAAATTCACTTAATATCTCGTGATGTATATATTATATATATATTCGTAAAGATTGAGGAAATTTTAGTGTTGCTATCTAAATAATTTCCTGTTTTTAAGAATATTTGTTTATTTGAGCCTATAACTATTCATATAACTAAGCAAGAGATGGATTAAAATAATGACAATGATAATCAATGTAAAAATTGACAATTAAATATCTACATAGATTAACTCGATATTTTACTACTTTGACATTAAATGATCTACCCTCCCCCCCCCAAAAAAAAATACATTGTGGAATAATATCAAACTAACTATGCTTAATATCAATATGAAAAATATAAATGAATTAATATATTTGTAATATTTCAATGAGTAGAAAAATTAGATTTTCTGATGTTTCGTGACTCAGTGTAAGCCACTTCTTCAGAGAATAAATAACCAAATTAACATTAATCCAAGTAATATGAAAAATAGATATTTAGATTCATTCTGATTCAAAGTAAATAATATCGATTTAATTTAGATAATAATATTAGTAAGATTAAATAACTTTTTCTTATAAGAAAGGGATTATTACAAATGAGTAGAATAATTTCTAAGATATTTCTTTGTATCATATAGACAGAATAGGAAAAAAGAAAAGGAAAATAAAAAAAGAAAACTTGGCAAATATATAATACATGGAAATGCTGATAGGATAATTGAAAGAAAAACAGCAACAACAAAGAAATGAAATATTAGATGTTTATAGAAATAAATATAAAATCTATCAACAACCTTAAATGGATTATCATCATAATCCTTTATATATTGAAAAAGAAATACTACATACTGAACAAAATAACACATGTAGTTGTTATTTTAATCCTAGATAATGTTTGCATAATTGTAGAATGTGTACATATATTCATTTTGAATTATTGTCCCCAAATGCATTGGTACGGCTGAGAGTGGGGAGAGACAGTTCTTCCTCTTGAAATGCTTTCATTTGGCCATGCGTATACAGTCACTATCAGGGGAAGTCCTACTCACTGCCTTCTTGTGTCGAAGGTGTCGTCTACAAAATTAAGAGGACGAAAAGCAAATGTCCAGAGCTTTAACCGGATTGATGGACATGAAGGTTCCACCTAGGAGAGTTGGGAAGCCTTGATTTGAAACCAATGGTGCATATTGGCATTAGTATCCTAAGGGAACAGATGGCTTGTGAACCAATCGTTGGTCACCGGCTACCATTAGACTGAAACTCCTGACGTTACTCTACTTCTTTGTAGATTAGACGTTTAGGTCGAAGGCTCCGGATGTGGCCCTTTAAGAAAACCATCTGCTTTGGTTTGAGCACCCAGGCAGTATCACAACCCTCACATATATCATTGATAACTGCTACTGGGCTCATTGTTCTTGTGCGGCGCATATCTATTTGGTGCCCCCTTGTACCAATATTTATGTGTTCAAACAAATAAATAAATGAATCTTGAATTATTTAACATGTAATTAATCATTTTTTTTTTATCAAAAAGTGTTTCTTTTAATAAAGACGTCAACTTATATTGTTGTAATAAGATGTTAACGTTGACTTCGTTTAACAAAAAAACGTTGTTTTGTTGTAATTTTATTAAAGATATGATCATTATACTATTATCACTTACAGCTAAAAGTGTGGGATATTTTTTCAAATTATTTTTTAGATCAGAGGGGGTTTTGTGGAGAATTTAGTAATTTCATAGTTGAAATCATGGGTCAATTGAAGCCATACCACCATCGAAAAGCTAGAAGCACTGGACGGACGTTTCGTCTCCTCGGCAGTGCGCATCCACGATCCCGCACTCGCGAGATTCGAACCCAGGACCTACCAGTCTCGATCGTGGATGCGCACTGCTGAGGAGTCCCATAATAGGACGAAACGGCCGTCCAGTGCTTCCGGGTTTTCGATGGTGGTCCAGCTTCAATCGACCCATGATTTCAACTATGAAAATTATTTTTTGACCCGAGATCTGACTCCATTCGGATCGTGTGATTATTATCGAATTATTCCTGTAGAAATATATATGTCGTCAGTCCTCGTATAAAATTATCGATATAACTTGTGTTAGTGAATAACGAAATTAAAATACATCAAATAAAAGAATGGATGTTTTAATATTTTTATTTTATACACTCACTGATCTGGACAGACAATCAGAGGGACGAAGTCAAGAGAAGAGAGTGGAGCGAAATAACGCGCCGTGTAGATGGCATGTAAGCAAAGTCAATTTAGCAAAGCGTTAATCAATATTTATAGTCAGACTAGAATGTTACAGACATCTGATGAATAGGATCAGAAGTGCACACACAAGGCTG